>NW_008685772.1:0-644 GCF_000695815.1 Acanthisitta chloris | reverse complement strand
TTCCTCCTGCAAGGCAGGGCTGTGTCTCCTGGGTCTGGGCACAACCTCCATCCTGTTCCCCTGGGGTGCTGAGGCCCCCAAGGGAGGGCTGGGTACTGGGGAAGGGCCTCAAGTCCTCCAGGCAGCTCCCACCCTTGGAGACAGTGCTGCTGCAGGGCAAAGGTGCTAGCACCCAGCCCCTGGCAGCACCCACAGGGATGGGCAGTACTGCCCCCCTGCCATGGGGGTCACTGCCCCGTGCCCCCACCTGTGCCCACTCTGAGCCAGTGCCCACCTGCCTGTGTTGCTGCTCGCTGGCCACCACCCGCCCCACCATCAACACCGAGGATCTCCTCAAGGTCAAGAAATTCACGGAGGACTTTGGGCAGGAAGGTTGAGGGGGGCGTGGGGAGGTGTGGGGCCCCGCTGTGCCCCCCCTCCCCAGCCGTGCCAAACCGACTCTTCTTCGCTCACTCCTCACCCCATCGCACTGCAGCGCCCAGTGGGGCGCGGGGGCACGGCCTGTGGGGCTCACACTACAGGGTGGGGGGCTGAGCATGGCCTGGGTGCACCCCGGCTGTGCCCCACTCTTCTTCCTGCTCTTTTTTATTTTTTAAATTAATGCTGCTTCGGGTTCTGTCTTGTTTATATGAAAATAAAAACAA
>NW_008685771.1:11863-13312 GCF_000695815.1 Acanthisitta chloris | reverse complement strand
CACGGCGGGCGCACCATGGTGCAGCTCTACGAGAAGGGCTACGGCAAGGACGCTGCGGGCATCGCCATGGAGGCCATTGCCTACGGTACGGCGTGGACGGATCAGCGCCCGGGGCACAGACCGCTGGCTGGGTCAGAGAAACAGCTCGTTTGTGCTTTGGCTCTAAAACAGCAAAGGAATGAGCAAAGTAATGCACTTAATCACGTAATGCACTTAATCGTTGGTTTAGAGCAGCTAAAGAATAAGTAAGGAAAATAAGGGAAGGCATCTAATCATTGCCACAAAGGATTAATGGTGGTGATTAAAACAGGTACCTCACCAACTGCCCTAAGACTTTTCTATCACCCAGATCCATGTTGAGCTGGGCAGCTCCTGTCAGAGCAAAGGGCTGGGGAACTACTTCAAGCAATCGGGAAATCCTATGCAGTGTGTGCACTCGTAGGTGAGGTCTCCATCAGCGTGTGAGAGGGTCCAGCTCTGATACACCCATACAAACTAATCTGTGAATCTCATATGCACAGAAACACCTGGTGAATTGGCTGCTCTTGGGCAGTCCCAGGTCTGCCCAGGACGTTGGGCATGTCTGAGGAATTCCTGTTTTGTCTCATTTCTAGCTTTTTAGTTTCCAAGGGCCCTTCCCATGGTCGTATTTCTTACTGATATGGTAGCGGTCAGGAGGTTTGCTCATAAGTCAGCTCTGGTTTGAGGCCTATGGTTTAGACTGTTCTCTATCAACATGAAAGCCAGGGGTGGGTGGTGCTGTTATGGGGAACTGTCCTGCCTCACGCTGCCTCCTCCACCCAGCACGGAACCAGGGCTTTGACGTGGTGCTGGTGGACACGGCGGGACGCATGCAGGACAACGCGCCCCTGATGACGGCCCTGGCCAAGCTCATCGCCGTCAATGCTCCCGACCTGGTCCTGTTCGTTGGGGAAGCGCTGGTGGGCAATGAGGCAGTGGATCAGCTGGTGAGTGTGGAGCCTTTGTGTCTGAGAGGTGGAGACAAGGGAAGAATCCATCTCTGTAGGTTTTATTGCAGATTTGGACAGTGGCAGCACCACAAATGTGTTTCTTGGATCCATTTTCTCCCTCAGGTCAAGTTCAACAAGGCCCTGGCTGATCACTCCATGGCCCAGACGCCACGACTCATCGATGGGATCGTCCTCACCAAGTTCGATACCATTGATGACAAGGTAAGAAGTGACTCTGCATGGAGCTTCCTGATGGTGAACTGGGGTGCTTGGCCTGGAGAAGAGGCAGCTCAGGGGAGACCTTAGCACTCTCTGCAACTACTTGATGGGAGGGTGCAGCCAGGTAGGGATCAGTCTCTTCTCCCAGTGACAGGATGAGAGGACATGGTCAGGGGAGGTTTAGGTTGGACATGAGGAAGAATTTCTTCCCAGAAAGGGTGATTAGACACTGGAATGTGCTGCCCAGGGAGGTGGTGGA
>NW_008685771.1:510-11624 GCF_000695815.1 Acanthisitta chloris | reverse complement strand
GGTGGAGTCACCATCCTTGGAGGTGTTACAGGAGAGAGTGGAGGTGGCATTTAGTGCCATGGTCTAGTTGACGCGGCGGTGTTAGGTCATTGCTTGGACTTGATGATCTCAGAGATCTTTTCTAACTTGATTGATTCTGTGACTGGAGGGGAGAGATGGGAGCCATCAAACAGGGCACTTTGGTGCTCTCCTCTCATATCTAAGCCAAGTAACCCACATTGAGCAGCCTGGTTTCCATGCCCTGGGGAGTGATGATTGCTGAGCTCCCTGAGGTGTCCACAGGGGAGCGCTGAGTTCGATGGTGCTGCTTGTCCTGCAGGTGGGTGCTGCCATCTCCATGACCTACATCACGAGCAAGCCCATCGTTTTCGTTGGTACTGGACAAACCTACTGTGATCTGCGAAGCCTTAACGCCAAGGCTGTGGTCGCAGCACTCATGAAGGCCTAAACCACCAAATCGCTGTGTGCAGACGTCCGAGAAGAACATGCTTTACCCCAATACCGACTAGTCTTTCCCGTGTAGTGCAGAGCAGAGTGAAGCAATACCAGCAGCAGGGAACTTTTCTTGGATAAATCCCTTTTATCCAGGAAAAGCCCTTCCCTGGGTTCCTCCACTCTGCTCAGTGCCGCAGGCTACCTTGCGGGGAGACCGAATCCAGAGCTTTGTATTGTTCGTGCTGCACGGGGGGGTGGGCAGTACCAGGACCTGCTGTGCTTTTTGAGGGGTGTGAAGGCATTTTTTGGAGCTGCTTTTGATTTTTAGACCCGCTTAGGGAGGAGGCAGGAGGGACTTTGGCTTAGTGGCAGTGTTAGATCTGGCTGTTGATGTCGCTGCTTTGTGGCAGCTCCCCTGAAGCTGATAAACCAAAAAAAAAAAAGGCAATGGCCTGGGCTGGAGATGCTAAATTGCCTTAAGGTCCCCATTTGTGTCCTCACTCACTGGGTGCCCAAATGCCACGTATTTGGGCAGGAGCCGGAGAGCTGCAGCAGCTGGGGCTGGGGGAGGAGGGCAGTGTGCCCTGCCTGGCTCCTGCCCACTGGCCTCAGTGTTATTTGCTAGTAAAAAAGCAAACAAACCAAACCACATTAATCCTGGAAGAGAATGGTGGCTGCTTGCTGCTTTCCTGCACCCTCTGTCCCCTCTTCGAGTGCCTCTTGATCCCGGTCTGAAGTGCTACACTGAATAATACAAAACTCTCTGACAATGTCTTGTAGCTCTGTATTGCAGATGTGCTATAGTGCAATAAATTGAATGCTGTCTGCTAAGAGACATAATTTATATAAAATAAACTTCATAATTTGTTCTCTGTGTATAAATAACTTGCCTCCAGCCAGGACCTGTTTCCTTCTGGGGTGGGGGGAGGCAAACTCCTGCCAGTGTGAGGTGTGAGAGGGCCTGTAAATGACACACCAGCCACAAGTGCAGTGAGCAGGCCTTTAATACAACATACAAAATACTGTACAGTAAAAAGACAGGACTAGAAAACTAGAGCTTCCAGTAAAAAAAAAAAGCTCAAGTTTCATTTTTTAATTGAAATACAGAATATAAAAGCACTAGGTATGAAATTAGAGGAGGCTGCAGCTCCCCCGGGGGCACCACACTCCCCAGGCACAGGCAGCCTCCGTAAAACCACGATTGCTATGTTAATCCAGGTCCATCCGAGGAGGCTCTGCCCTGGTTCCTGCTGGAAGGGTCCAGCTCAGGGCGTGGGCAGCACTGGACAGGGTGTGCTCTGGCCTCCCCACGGGCTGCCGGCCTGGCTCCGGCCCATCCCGGGAGCACCCACCATGGCTCAGGTCCTGGGGCAGTAGGTCCTGGGGCAGGGCTGAGGCTCAGGTGCTGCATCCTGCGGGAAGCAGAGGCTGAAATATCCTGCCTGGGGCTCCAGGGAGTCGCACAGGGCGAGGCCTGTCTGCCCAGGAGAGATTTCCTTACCTTTCACCTCGGTGTGGGCACCCGCGGAGCCATTCAGCTGCTGCTGCCCCTCCTTAGGCACACCTGGGGGAGCAGAGACCATTGCTGGGGGAGAGACCACCCTGGGGTGACTCTGGGGACGTGGGGAGCCCCTGTGTGAACCAGCTGCCTCCGTGGCACAGTGTCACATGACTTTCCTGGCTGGGCTAACCCTCAGAACACCTGCCAAGGCTCTGGGCAGCAAACTCCCTTCTTCCCCTTGTTTTTATGATTTATTAGTGATACCTTGTGTCTTAAGGCATTGGCTTAGGCTGAGCAGTACGAAGGTCAGCGAGACCCAACTGCCCTTTCACTAGAAAGGGAACAAACAGCTGCAGCTGCACATGGAAAGCAAAGTGTGCAGGCGTGGGAAGCGGCACAGCTGTTTGAACTGGCAGAACACAGTGATTTCATAGGAGTAACCCCCAAATCTAGCTGCACTTGGAGACAGGGATTTGTTTTTAGACAAGGCTTAAGGAATCTCTGTATGGCACTGGAGAACAGGGGCTGCTAACACTGTCTGCTCCCCACGGTGGCAGCCCAGGTGTCCCCTGCCCTCTGTACCTGTCCTGCCCCGCATAGCGATCTCGCTCGCCAGCCGCTCGAAGTACTCAGGCAGGTCAGTGTATTCGTCTCCGTAGGAGATCACTTTGATCCCTTTGTCCAGCATGTTCTCACGGAGCTTCTTGAACTCATCCACATCTCCCCTCCGCACCAGCATGAAGTGCTCCAGGTCTGACTTGTGCTTGACAGCCTCTAGAAACAGGGCCTGAAACGTGGTGTCATCAACAGTCCAACCACAGCCCAAGAAGAGGAAGGACTTATTCTCATAGAGCTTCTGAATCTCTCGCTTTAAGAAAGGGAAAGATGTTCTTGGTCAGGGTGAGCTTCATCCTCACAAGAGACAACACCTGCCTCAGCCCTGACGAGGCTCTGCAGCACTGCCATCCTTCAGCAGGCGTGGGGAGGTGTTTGGCACTGTAGCAGGCTGGAGAATCCACCCCTCTTACTTCCCCAGTTAATGAGCTCTCCCCCCACCCTCTGAAGCTCAGCCTGAGCTCAGCTGAGCTGGTTAACCCAAGTGTGAGCTGTGGACACACTCCCGGGCCCAGCGTGGCTCACCATGACCTCGGTGTTGCGCAGCACGTTCTGGTACCCTGCTGGGTGCAGCACGATGCCGCTGGGGTTGGTGTAGACGCCGTGGATGTGCAGGACACTGAGCTTCCTCTTCTCCTGCGCCCACTCCAGCACCTGCACAGCACAAACCCCACAGCCACGCTGGTGAGTGTGTCCCATTGGCTACCACAGTGCTGCTAAACACAACATTTTGGGGAAGCATTCCAAAGAGGAAGCTTCTTCCTCATCTCATCTCCTGAGATGAGTCCATCTGCCTCTACACCACATCCTGTGGCCACAGCCTGTGGTGCTTGTTTGGGTCAACACCCCAGTCCATCGGTGAATGCGAAGGGAAAAGACTGAATCATACACCAGATTCAGCAGAAAAAGGAGAAAACCTCTAAATCCCACATTGGTGTGTTTCTCAAGCCTACAAAGCTTTGTTTCCTGACCCCTCTTGGCTCTGAGGGAGCTCAGCAGCTGACCTTCATCTCAGACACTTGCGAGGTGCTCAGTTTGCTCCTGCAGACCTCAGCTCGTTTAAGCTTGCAATAATTAGAATGCTTATTTGTAACACTGTAAGTACTTCCAGCCATGTAGATTAAGAGGTCACACAGGAAACGTGAGGCACAGAAATGAGTCAGAATGGAAGGAGAACAAGGACTGCAGAGCACACACACGTGGAATGTTGTTAACATGCAAACAGAAGGACAAGATACTCTCCACCACTGAAACCCACAGTGGAAAGATGAGGTGGGAAGGTGCAAAGAGCTCAGGGGTTCACAGCCTGACTGGGGCAGGAGGAAGGAAGATGTGTGAACACAGCACCTATGGATCTGAGAGTGTGGCAGAAGGAGCTGGAGCATGTGAAGAACCTGACAGGAGAAATCCAGTCACTGCAGAAAGGGGACACAGGGCAAGAGAGAAGGTTGCAGCCCCCAAAGTGCTCTGTCACAGAAAGCACTTTGCAGCACGTTACAAAAATAGAAAGCTCAGCTCTGTGTCTCACAAGGAGTTTCCCGTATCAGTTAGAAACATCAACTCCAGCCTTATGTGGAAGCAAGGCCAAGCCAGGAGTTTCAAGGACAGAGATCAAAGGAATGCCAGGCTTAAGGGCTCCTTCTGAGCACTGGATGGCAGCCAGCAAGCACAGCGTTCCAGAGAGGAGTGTTCCTCTCCCACTGCTCACTGCATGTTCAGAGGCTCTGCCTGGAGCTTGTCTGACACCATTTAAACCATTACCATCAGCACAATCCCCTCAGGCAGTGTGAGGACACATCCTGCACCACCACTGACCCCACACAGCCCTGACAAAAGAAATGATCATCCTTTACCTTCTTTTCATCAGTCAGGTCAAGCGACTCGAGGTGCTTCCCCTGGTGTGCTGCGTACAGCTCCAGCAGGTTGTCAAAGTTTGTGGTGAGTACAAGGGCCCCATTTTCCATCAGGTGAAGCACAGACTGGAGCAGCTGCTTCCCAGAATCTTCCATTTTTGATTCCAGGTCGTCAAACACCTCGTATAAACAGTCTTTGAAAAAGGTTGAGCGAACGTTGCTTGTGCGCTGTGAAGGGAGAGAGCGATCAGAGCCTCAGGCCAAAGACTCCAGGAAGAACCACCCACATGTTTCTCCAAGACCCTGCAAAGCTCTGGGTCCTTGCAGGGCAAACAGAGCCCTGACTCTGTGGGTGCTCCCCTGCAGCACCATCATAGAATGACAGGTCACAGGATGGTTTGGGTTGGAAGGACCTTAAAGCTCATCCAGTCCCACCAGCTGCTATGGGCAGGGACACATTCCACCAGCCCAGGTTGCTCCAAGCCCCATCCAACCTGGCCTGGAACACTTCCAGGGATGGCGCAGCCACAGCTTCTCTGCACATCCTGTGCCAGTGCCTCATCACCCTCACAGGGAAGAATTTCTTCCCAACATCCAATCTAACCCTGCCCTCTGCCAGCCTGAAGCCATTCCCCTTTGTCCTGTCACTCCAGGCCCTTTGAGATAGTCTCTCCATCTTTCCTGAGGGCTCCCTTCAGGCACTGGAAGGCTGCAATTAGGTCACCCTGAAGCCTTCTCCAGGCTGAACAATTCCAATTCTCTCAGCCTTTCCTCATAGCAGAAGTCTTCGGCCCCCTAATCATCCTGGACCAGGTGAAAGACCCGAGATCTGTGCTCACAGCAGAGTTATATCTCAGGAACCTGGCACAGGAACTGCACTTGTGGTTCCTTGGACACAGAGTTGTTGCGGATGGGGCACCACTGCTGGAGAGCCAAATTTGGCTGTTCCTAAAGCTGGTGCCTACACCCAGGGCAGTACTGACTATCTGTGCACACTGACCGGGGACAGCTTCTGGATAAGGTCATGGGCAACGTGAACCAAGTTCTTGTCTTCATGGAGACACTTCTGGAACCGTTTGCTCTCTTCATCTTCCAGCAGGTCAAAGTCAATAGCAGCATCCAGGAGGGCCTGGATCAGCCCCTTCCAAGACTTCAGTGCTGGGACCTGGGGAGCAACTGCAGCACTAATCCCTGTCCCAATCACCAAAACGAGTTCCCGAGGCTTCTTGGTTTTGAGGCTTGGCAACAGCTTCCTGCAAGAGGAGAAAGGAGCACAGCTGGTACCACCACGGATGGAAGGGTGTCTGGGGTAAGGGATGTGCAGACCCAGGGTGCGGAAGGTGCCCTCTGCCTGAATTTTGGATCAGTATGTCCACTAGGGCCATCTGATCAACACAGGATAAGAGGAGAAGCTGGGTATCCCTAAGAGACAGTGTGCAGGGACATGGATCAGCAGCACAAATGCTCCCAATCCAAGGTGGGAATTACAACATATTTGGGAATCGAGTATGTTACCAGGACGGTTACTGGGGATGTCAGTGTCATCCTGGAATGCTTCTGAAGCAAAACTAATCCATTGAAAATTTGGAATAAGGCAAGTCTTGTTAGTAATAGTTACCTGGAAGCTAGAGGAAAGGCTGGAGGCAGTGGGAAAGGTGTGGTGAGCAGTAAGGAAAGAGACACACACTGTCCCAGGTCAGACCCCATGAAGGGAGCAAACACCACCTGCTTCAAACAAGGTGCAGCACAGGGACCTGGAGACAGCAGCTCCAGCTATCCCAGCACAGAAGGAAGGAAGGGAAGCCTTCCCCCCAGCTCTGCCCTGGAGGACACCTGCCCATCTCCCTCAGCAGGTTGTTACTGTTCCAGCAATCCCTTCCCTGTGAGCCTGCAGAGCTAGCAGGATGCTCCAGGCCAATCCTTTGGAAGCCCAGATGATACAGTCACATGGAAGAGCCGCAGGGTTGCATTCTCCTTGCTCCTCCTCCCCTCTTCCTTTTTTTCCTGGCTGCACACCTGCACAGTGCTTTTAGATGTGACATTTCTTATTCATTGAGCAGATGTGCTGCTCCTCTCTGTGCCCTGCCTGGTGTCAGGCTGCTTTCTGCAGCAGGGACCTGGCTGTGGCTTCCCACAGGGTGGGAGGAGGGATCCCAGGGAGAAAGGAATGGGTTTGATCAGCAAACACGTGACACTGAGCAAGAAGGGAAAAGGAAGCTGACACCACACAGATGGAGCTTTGCCTTCCCTCCACTGCCTATAAAAACAGATGAGTTAACCCTTTCCTTGAGGAGAGTTTCACTGTCAGCAACGATAAATGGGGTTTAGTTTGGGGACTGCAATCTTCATACACAAGGAATAAATCAGTATTCGTGACCTAGTGTAACAGCACAATTGGAAATCTAGGAACTGAAATCCAAAACAGTAACAAATACCCAAGTGTTAGTGTCCTACGTGACACCTCTGACAGAGGCATTCCATTCCCTCCTGATAAATACACTTGTTTCTGCCCTGATATCCTGAGCAAGGGAAAAATAATCTCCCAGCCTCTCTGTTGCTCATTCCATGGTCACTGATCAACCCTGAGACTACACAGAAACTACCTGCAGCCCTCCAGAACTCACAAATAAGTCAGGTTCGTGGCAGACAACTCCCTAGATGAATTAGCTGCTTGTTCCCCAGTTCATGCCTGAAGTTCTGAGCCTGCAGCAGGCACTGTCCCAGCCTTGGCTGGATGGGAGCGTGGGAGTGCCCCAGTCAGGTCCCCACTCACACAACTGTCAGACCTATTTATTAGCAGAGGGAGCCTCCAGGCAGGAATTACTTAGCCTTTACATGCAGCCCAGTCATATCCATTTGAGTATTTCCCTGTCCTCCTGGGAACCAGCATCCAACCCGAGCGAGGGAGCACAACCACCGCGTCCAACCTGCCCCCGCGTGCGGACAGGGCCATGGAGACAGGACAGAAAGTACAGCTCTGTGTGCAACCTCACACAAACCCCAAAGAGTACGTTCTGGGCATGAAGGCCTTTGTTCCACCAGCAGCAGGAACGCCCAGGCACAGCCAGAGCCCCAGTAGTTCTTGGATCAGGAAGCGAAACGACCGCGGGGGCTCCGAGCCAAGGTCATGCTCCTTAGAGAACAGCGCGAGGCTACAGAAAGAGAGATTCCCTGGAGTAGAGTTCAGTTTACCTGGGCTTTTTTGCAGGTGGCATTCCATCTTCCAACAACGATTCTTTGCCCAGGCTCACCGTAGAAGCCATCCAGTTTCTATAGTAGACAAATCACCACAAGCAAAGTCACTACATATGCTCAGCAGCACCTGCACACCAGGTCTGAGCAGAGCTTTGCACAGGCAGACAGATCCCAGGGCTTGTTATCCTCATGAGATCACCTTTGGGCTGACAATTGCAGGGTTCTGTCTCTGAACTTTGCCCCACAGTCTCAGCTGCTTCCTTACCCTCCTTTCCCATGCAATCCTGGAGCTGTTTGGTACAGGCAGTGCAGAACACTCTGCCAGACCCTCTGTCTCCCCTCGGAGCAGCTCTTCCCCCTGCTCAGAGAGGCCTGTCAGCAAACTTGCTGCTTGGGAAACAGTGGGAGGGAAGCAATGACAAAAAGATTTTTGTTGGCCACGGAAAGCCACGGAGAGCATTTCATTCTCTGGTGATGAGAGAAGGATTTCCCAGCCCGGCAGGGTCTGCAGGCGCTGGGAAACGACCTTCCAGCCCACGGGAAGGAAGTGCAGCCTGCGAACTCTTTCAGCAGCCCATGACATATAACACAAAGGCTCTGCCAGCACAGTCCTCTCACACTCTGCTTCTCCCAAATAAGACTATGCAAGGGGAACAGCAGACAGAACTGTTCACTCTCTCATTTTTTTCTTGCCAATTGTAATGAAGAGTCCAGCAGAAATCCTGTTAGACACAAGGATTTTGGCAGCAGGAAGAGCTGCTGACCTAAAATCACAGTTTTCCTGCAGGTTTTGCAGCCTCAGGGAGATCTGAGGGTTTGTCCTACAAAGGAGATGCTGTGATTGCTCCACTGCAGCAGAGCAGGTGACACACAGAGCAGCTCCCCACAGGCAGGACACCTCGGCTGTGCTGCAGGTGTTGGCATGGGTCATGTAAAGGATCATCCCAATAATCTGGGAAACCACCAGGTTTCCATGCTGGATGATGAGAGCAGGGCACAGGGACATTCAGGTACACTGTGTGTGCCTTTCCTTTCTGACCTCTTTGGAAAACTTCATATCACAGAATCATGGAATAGGTAGAGAGGGACCTCAGAGCTCATCTCACTCCATCCCTTGCCATGGGGGCTGGGACATCTCCCACCAGACCAGGCTGCACAATAATACATGATTCCAACAATAAAACACCTCAGCTCGTGTTCAGCTCCTGCCTCCCAAAACATCCCTAACACCTGCTGCCCATGACTTCATCACATTTTGATCTTACTGGAGGGCCCAGAAGGTACATCACAATATCCTGTTGTGGACAGAAGTCTCCAAGGACCTTAGCAGTGAGAGATCTCCTGGTGCTACCCACTCTGTGTGTGCCAGGTGAGGCCCCTCCAGCACATACCCTGTCAGTATTGTATCCTGTGGTTTTACACACACACTGAGCCCCAGAGCACTTTGATGCTGTTCTGACAACAAACCTCCACAGCCTCATCACCCCTGAGCACCTGCAACCATGAGGTCTCGTGGTGAGCTGTTCTGGAGGTTAAACCTCCACAAACCACCAAAGCAGTGACTCTCAGGAAGGCAGGAGGACCTGCTGGACACAGGTCAGTCAGGTGGGAACATCAAATCCCCCCAGAGGGAATTCAGCCAAGCACGGTCAGGACAGAGGGGGGAAAACTCTTCTGGAAGGACAGGCTGCTTCCACAGAGCCAGCCAAGCTTTAATTAACGATGCAGAGACACTTTAGACGACCCAGGGACTATAGCAGGTAGCCCTGGAATGCTTAAGGAGGAAGCTGCTGCTGTCCAGATCTGCCCTCAGCCCTAGCTGCAGCCCAAGGTAAATCTTTCCTCACCTTCCAAACTGCATATAATTTAAATTTATATTAGCTTTGGATCGTGAATTATCAGCAAAGCCTCAAATATTGAGGCTGTTTGTAAGCTCCTACCTAGGCCTTCCCCTGTTTGCATCCCCCTGCCTGAGCACTGCTCCCATCTCCCCCACCCTGGATCTGCCCTCAGCCCTAGCTGCAGCCCAAGGTAAATCTTTCCTCACCTTCCAAACTGCATATAATTTAAATTTATATTAGCTTTGGATCGTGAATTATCAGCAAAGCCTCAAATATTGAGGCTGTTTGTAAGCTCCTACCTAGGCCTTCCCCTGTTTGCATCCCCCTGCCTGAGCACTGCTCCCATCTCCCCCACCCTGCACATTCCCATTACCAGCATGAATGGAGCCATCCCATCAATTTTAAGTGCCTCTAAAGCACTAAGGACATTTCAGAAGTTATTTTGAACTTAGGAAAAAACACCTTTGAGAATTATAATCACCAAGAATTGGTTGTCTCATATAATGACCTTCAACCTTCATTTCTGTTGAGTGCAGAGCCAAAAAGGAACCAAAAATCCATAAATACAGCCTAGCTCCAAAAAATGCTCTTAGTTCTCTTAAAAAGGCATGGAAGCCAAGAAACAGAAACCTCCAGGTTTTAGGCCTGGGGAGAAGCTCTGCTCCCCAGGGGGACAGATCACACTGGTGCAGGTGAGGGAGCCAAAATGAAACAGAATTCCCTCAGAATGTGGCACTGCCATGGGGAAAAACACACCAGGTAGCACAGGAATGGGAATGCAGGTGCCATGGAGGAGAGAGCCACAGCGACTTGCAAGGTAAGTGTCTCTCTAGACATCAGGAACTTTCCAGCCATTTGGACTACAGGGAGTTGGACAGAGTGTAAACATCACACTCTGAGGGTTCCTGGCTCGGCTCTGCTGTTCCCCCATCCCCATCACCCTGATCAGGGACACTAAGAGGGTCCCTGAGTTGGTTTGCAGCATTCTCCTTCCCCCTCCACACCACAGAGTTAATTTCTTCTAAACCCTTCCAGGCTTCAGCAAGGAACCATCAGCTTCAGACTGAGTCACCCACACGGGATGACCCACATCCTGCTGTGGGAACACTGCTGATACAGAGGTGTATCCCAGGTGAAAACAAACACCTGAGCACAGTGTGTACCAAGCACAGGCTGAGGCTCACACGCCCTGTCACTGCACACACACAGCCACTCAGTCCATGTCAGAGCCCAAACTGCAGAGCCAAAAGGGGGAATGAAGGGGAATTTTCTCCATCGCCTTGTGGAGAAGTCACTCCTGACACTATCTCCATGCTCAGCACCCAACACACAACTAAAGCTGCACCTGCATGTCTAAAGCTCCAGCCCCTTGCTAGGAGATGGGCTCCTCTGGAACAGGCTCTGCAAATACCATACAAAAGCAGCACAAATCCATTGCTCACGCATTATTTTTAGCCTCTTGGAGTGCTGAGCACTGCCTCCAGCGAGACTGTAACTCAGAGCTCCTGTCTCAATTAAGGTGTTGGGATGAGAGTTTCAACCCACCGTCTCAGCTAGAAGCTGAGTTGTCCATGGCCAATTCCCAAGCTCCATCTCTCCACGTGGGAACTGCAATTGGAGCTGACATCAAACCATCCTAGAAGGAGACAGGCTCCAGGGACAACGGGATAGAAC
>NW_008685771.1:0-295 GCF_000695815.1 Acanthisitta chloris | reverse complement strand
ATCTCTCCTTAATATCCAACCTAAACCTCCTCTGGCAGAGCTTGAGTCTGTGCCCTCTTGTCCTACTGCTAGATACAACCCACACCACGAGAACACAAGATTCAGCCCCTTGGATGAGAGTTAAAACACACCAGAGGATTTTATTCGACTTCCCTTTGCTTCTCCACGTGCTTCCCACGGTCAGAGCGAGTGACACTGCAGCCCTGGCAGAGCCTGCATCCCACAGCTCCCGCGGGAGCTGCATCCCTGGCGGGGCGAGGCTGCAGGGGGCTGCCCGGATCCGCCGCAGCAGGCA
>NW_008685770.1:0-2114 GCF_000695815.1 Acanthisitta chloris | reverse complement strand
GCCCCCGGCCCGCACTCACCACTCACTTCCCTCAGATGAGCTGCACAGCTCCTGAGGCCACCAGAGGGGCCACGGCCCTGTAGCGGATCAGGTGCTGCGAACCCTCCTCCAGGTCGATGGCATATTCCCTGTGGAGACAGGCAAGATGTGAGCTGCAGCCCATGCCCAGCAGCAACACTGTCCAACACCTGCGTCATATGGGGAAGCACCCACCTACCTCTGCTCATCTGTCTCTGGCTCCACCAGGATGTTCTCCTGCCGCTCCAGCACCCTCAGAAACACAAAGGAGTCCAGGTTGGGCTTTGGAACTGCAGACAACAGATTCAGAGCACAAGCTCAGCCCTCACTTGTTCCTCTGCAGGACACCAAGGGGTCTGAGGGGCAGCAAACTCATGGCCAGCAAAGGGAACACCAGGTATTTCTAACCAGGTGCATGTGCCCTGCCTCAGCGTAAGACCAGACTCGATGACAGGGCACGATCCACTGGCAGTAGCGTAGAGCCACGTTACACACTATCATCACATCATCTTTGCTCTGCAGAGCAGCAGCTGGAGGACCAGCCCTTACAGTTTGGGCTCCCTGGAGCTTTCCCCACATTTTCCCTTGCAGCTACGATGTTCAGATTACCCTGGAGCCTGGACGGACTCACCTGATTTCAGGAGAGACACTTTTTGCAGGTTTGGTGGCATATGTTTCAGGGCCACGTTTTTCAGGTAAGTCTCCATGTTTGCCATGTACCTGAAACAAACCATTGGAGCGTTGACTGCTTTAATGAAATACAAATCCGGAGGGAGAATGCTGACTCAAAGCACCAGCATGGGACAGCTCCTGGTCCCACAGGCATGATCAGAGATAGGCCCTTGGCTTACCCTGGTAACTAACTTAGAGTTGCTAGAGTTATTTTATTTCAGCACTTTTCTTGCCCATAATAGAATCTCCAGGTAAAACACATTGTTTTTTACTTCAAACCTCTCTAAGGCTAACAGTCTCAAGGTTAGCTCAGTGTAACACGCAGGTGAGTTCTGTAATCTATAAAAAAGGGAGGGAGATGCATCCAAAAGCTACTCACTCTTTAGCAAAAGCAAACTCCTCTGGTGATAGAATGGAAGGTTCCCCTTCAGCTCGAGACTTCTCCTTCTCCAGGACGTGGGGAAAAAATTTCTCTATCTGATATCGAAACAATATACAAAAGAAAAGAATGATACACACCTCTCCCAGAAGTTCAGTGCCTAAATCCCCTCACTCCACGGGCCTCCCCCACAAACAAAGCTGTATGAGAAGCCACAGGCCTGCCCAAATCCCTGCTCCTGAGTTAACTGTGACATCAGCTGGGCTTGTCAAGCTGTACAACCATATGTGCACACGGCAGGACTCAGGCAGAACAGGCCAGCACTCAACTGAGCCACCCTGGACTTAGATGAGGTGAAAAGCACAATGCAGCACTGCTGTGATACTTCTTCATCACAACAACAAAGTGTGTCCAAGGAATTAACTTCTTTGGGTTATGCTTCAGAGAACAGAGAGCATGTGCTTTAACTAAGTGCCTTGCTGAAGCAGGAGGTCTTGCATGGGTGAAAGTCCCTCCTGAAGTCACCTTTCAATGCTCTGGGTTGCAGAGGCAATACCTTCACCAGCCGACAGCGCAAGTAGCTGCTGAGCACGTAACGGATCCTCTCGATCTCCATGTGGTGGATGCTGACCTTCAAGTCTCCTCTCTTTGCCCGCTTCAGGTTGGCTTCCTGCAAGGAAAAGCAAAGATCAATGAAGTGGTTGAAATGTCAAAGAAGAAACAGAGAGGGGGTCAGGTTTTGTAGATGGGACCCGCAAAACCAGGCTGCAGCTGCTTTGGTGGCCCAAGGCACAGCACTTCCTTGTACCTCCCAGCTCAGAGAAGGTTCTCATCAAAGCCTCGTCTCAGAGACAGGGACGCAGACAACCTTGTCACTCCCAAAGGGACCCAACAGGCAACTAGGCCTGCCCGTACCACCACCTCAGCCTGGCAGAACATACCATGTGGTCCAGCTGCTCCACGACACACTCGATGATCTCAGGTTTGCTCTCCAGCAGCTCTGGAGCGAACTTCTCATTCAGCCAGGCCTGAAAGAAGGCACGAT
>NW_008685769.1:81120-110145 GCF_000695815.1 Acanthisitta chloris | reverse complement strand
ATCGCGGAGCATCTTCTTTCCCGAGTGCCCTTTCATCTCCCCCAGTCCGCTCCTCTTTCCTACCTGCAGCCTTTCTTCTTCTACTCCTCCTACCTTGTTATCTCTCCTTGTCTCCCTCTCTTACCATTTTCTGGTTTAGGGTTTTGGTTTGGTGTTTTTTTGGTTTTTTTTTTTGTAGGTCTTTTTTTCCCTTTCTTCTTCCCTCATCCTGTTCCTTTGTGGACCCTCTTCATCTGGTGCCTCTTAATTTCTTGATTTTTTTTTTCTTGGACTTTGCCTTGTCATGTCAAGATGGAAGTCAGGCATGACTGGCTCTCCTCATCCCCCCATGAGGGCTTCGAGCAGATGAGGCTCAAGAGCAGACCCAGGGAGCCTTCCCCAAGCCTCTCCAGAGTAGGTGCGAACTTCTACAGCACTGTCAAGCAGCAGGACTACAGTGCCAGTGTCTGGCTGAGGAGGAAAGACAAACTGGAGCACGTAAGCCAGCTTCTATTTCCCCCCCTTTTTTGTTCTTTCTAGACCTCTGTCTAGGCACTCTGTTACGCTACCACTCTACCAGCTGGGACTTAACAAGAAAAGTGTTGCTCCAGTAATTGGCCATGGTGTTTCCCAAATGGTAGAGAAAGGAGCTACTTGGACGTCCCATACTGGTCAAAAGATGTGCTAAATGGGATGTCAGTACTGTAACCAAACCATATACAAGTCTCTTCCTAAGTGGAATTATTTTTTAATGTTCTTGTCTAATTCATTCTTCTATTCCAGCAAATTCAGCACTGATGTGGGAGGAGAAAGATTGGGATGGTGGAGATGGAGGTTAGAGTATTTATCTCATGGTGATTATAACGTAGTTCTAGAACTGCTAAAAGAAACCAGCTTTTTTAAATTCTAGCTGTGATTTCCCTCCCCTATCTTACCTCCCCTCCCCCTTCTTTTTCTTCTTCATGCATGCGACTTGGAGCATATTTAGCCTATGTGGGGTAGGGATTTCCTTCAAGTCATCTCTTCCTGCAGCAGTAGTACATGACTTAGTTAAGTGTGTTTGAGACCACAATAGAACTGATACGGTGGATTACTCTCGTGAATATTTTATGAGAATTTAAGGTGCTTCTAAGTGTTCCTGTCTCAGATGATGTTTGAAAGCATTTTTCATGTTACTTGTAACAGCAAGGAAATGGGTTGAGATGACCTGCATACTGTGCAAGACTTTCCTGAATAGCTTATTGAGTGAAACCCATTGTTGCAGTGTAGAGTACAATCAAGACAGGAAAGTAGCTGCATTTACAGGGATGCAAAAGAATGTGGATGGGCTTGCATAATGCAACAGTCTGTCATTCTTTACATTAATGAATAATTTGCAATCAGTCACATTGACTTCGAGATGCACAGCAAAATATTTCTTGTGGTACAGCCACCTGAAGTCTCTTTGAATAGAAGTGGTCTGATTACAAGGATAGATTGCTTTTATAACATGAAAATCCTAGATGGCATAGTAGAGTTATTTAAAGATGAAACCTGAATAAAGCTTCTTTACCAACTAGTTCATGGAGTATTACTCTCCCTTCCCACTAACCTGCAGAGTACTTTATCCCTCTTAGTGAAATCTTAAACTTGAGTTGTTTATACTTCCAGGGAAATGGCAAGAACTGATGAACTGTTGGAAATAGCGTGTTTCAAATGTTGAGAAAGGTATTGAATCCTGTCTGCCTTCTAACACATGTTTTTGTGATTCTTCACACTGACAACAAGGCTTCACAGTAGTAAGCTTGTAAGCAGAGTATTTTCCCATTGTGAATCAAGAAGAAAGGTCAATGTCTTATCTCAGTACAGCTAAATCATAGAAAGCACAGAAATCTGAGCTCTGTGGCTTTTGGAATGGGTTTTTGCTACATGTGCTTACATGTTGATATCTGTGATCAAAGGAATGATTATTAATAGAGAGGAATAATCTGTCAACAGTTTGATAGCTAGCTACTGTTCTGGTAGCTGAAAATTGGCATGTTCAGATACCTGTATTTTAAATCATAACACAGTATTTACATGGACAAGTAAAATAGGCATTAAGTTGTTTGAAGGTTGAAAGTGCAAAACCTTTATTTTGTGTGTGGTTTGGTTGCTGGTTGTATTTTTTTGCTGGGTGGGGTTTTTTTGTTATTTTTATTAACTCAGTATTTTGTCACAATAGTAATCTTCAAAAACCCTGCAGCATTTGTATGGAAAGCTTTCTCTGTAATCAGTGTGATATGAATGCATGTTCTTCTAGGGGTTTCCCTCTCATTTGATCCAGTTATTTTTATTCCCACAGCCTATTTGAATAATGTAAAGACAAAAAAAAAATTGGAACATTGATATTTTTTGCTTGCCACGATTTATGTCATTTACATTTATTGTGAATACCCTGCAGTATATTCCAGCAGTAGATGTGTGAAAGTACTTTGGTTTCATGGTTTAAGGTAACTGCATTACTCTTGTGTGTTGTAACAGACAGGCTATTGCGTGAATGTAAATAAATGTCTATTTATTTATAAATTCTATTTTGCTTATACAGTTTTGGAGCAAGGTTGTTATTCTTTATTTTCAGTAAATCTTTGAGGGTTTTGAGTGTTCTCTTGCTAAAGAATTTATTTCCTCCACTCCACTTTTCCACTCCAGGAGACAAACTAATTATTTTAAGATACATCATTTTGAATGGTTTAGTCATTGACATATGATAGTGTCTGGCTGAGACTGGATAATGAAGATATGCAAACTTTGTGGGGTGGATCAAGGACATGAACAACATTTCATTACAGCTCCCTCTGAGATAATCATGATACTTCATACCTGCTATGTACTCTTTCGGTGTTGGTGGGGTATGGGTTGGGGAGTTGGGTTTTGCTTCACTGACATGATTTCTTAAATTAATTCCTGTTGTAATAGAGATAAAATTGGGCCAGGATATTTTCTATGTTACATACAGTAAGTCCTTGTAGACCATAGTTGGTATTTTATATTGACTTTTGTTGAAATGAATAGCATGGCTTATTCATGTACAACACTTATTCTAATCCATATGTAGTTGGAGGGATTAAAAAACATCTTCTGAAGCCAATTTGTTTCAAATTATTTATGTAAAAAGATCTTAAATACACAAAGAGTTTGTTTCTAGATTTCAAAACTAGCAAAGTTGTGGGTTTTGGTGTTGTGGTTTCTGGTTTGTATTTGGTTTGGTTTTTTTCTTAAACAGGTCTCAATTTAAAGAATGTGGTAAAAGAGCTTCAAATTCAAATGCTTTGTCTTTTCTAAAAGCACAGAACAAGTTCAGATGCACAAATATCATAGAGCTTCTTTAAAATTGTTCAATACTTACTGACTGACTGACCATAGAGGAAGTCAAAATCTGGAATATATTGCTGGTGTTTTGCTAATTGATTGTTCTTCAAATGGTTCTTAATATAGCATGCCTTCTCATTGGCTAGTTGTTTTTGTGGGTTATCTTTTGCCAAGTGGCAGCAACACAACTTGTACCATACAAGGTCTGAACACAACTCACCCTTGCTGTTTTGTGAATTCAGATGCTGCATTTAAGATTAAATGAATTTGCTGTAACACATTTAAAGGTAGGCCAGTGAGGAGTTTCTGTGGAAGTGAGGCCTCAGTATACATGCGTGCTGTAGCCAGTGTTTCAAGGAGCCATACCATTAATGGAGGAATTGACTAGAGAAATGAGGAAATTCTACACTGCATGGCCACAGTGATGCTGCAGACCTTTGCCTGAAATTCCTACAGAGCTGAAATTGTTCAGATTCTATGTATCTGCTTCAACTAGTTCTTTGTGCCTCTCAGAAGTTGTTTGGCTGGTACTGGAAGTGTGGGAGTGAAAACTGTTGTGTGAAATATTCTTAAATTCTCCTTTCAATAGTGGTTTTTCTGTTTATTTCTCTTTGCCTGGTGTTGCCTTTTTTAATGAAATGTGAATTGGCTAAGAGAAGGAGGAGGTAGGGATGGGGAGAGAGTTGCTAACCTGATAGCCTTTAGCTGATAGGAGTTACCTGTGTCTGGTTTAATTTATAGCAGCTCTCCATCATGTCTCTGCAATCTTCACTAATGACAAGTATTGAACAGCTGCTTTCCTAGTACCTTAGCAAAGAATTCTGGAGATCTTAATTTTAAGTAGTCAAAGCTTAAAACAAAAGCTGAACAGATTAGTTTTAAGCTACAACAGTTACGCATCAAGCATATATTCCTTCTTATGACAAATACAGGTATTCCTTCTCAAAGCTGCAGTGGTAGTCTTTCTCTAAGAACTTCTGAATTTAGTTATTTACTTGATTATGTTAAAATGTTTTAAAAATCGTCTTTTAAGAAACTGCTAGAAGACTGTAACTTTTGGGGAGACCTGGTGTCAGTAGTTTTATCTTCTGGTGATCCTCAGTCTATTGTCTTTAGTAGAATCATAATTAGAAGTTATTTGTAATTCTTGCACCATCTCTTGTTTTTACTGAAGTTCTGGTCGGTAGCAAGGGCAGTGGTCGAGATTTTCAGATTCTAAGTACTCCTGCTGTTATGAGAGTTGATTTGTCTAGTTGATGTTATGCAAGCACACCTCTACCCCTTTGGCAGCAATGCTACCCAGAGAGAAAAGAAGCTATGAAGTACAGGGAGGGCAGTGTCACTTGGCAGTAGAGGCAGATATCTAATGTGCCAGCATTAGGTCTAAGACATTTTACAATGCTGCCTGACAAGCGTGGCCAGGATAATTCTCAGAGCTGCATAACCAAACAAGAAATAAAATATAACTTTAACTGACCTGTCATAACACCTTTATAAAAGTTGAAATCCCAAATCAAATTTTGCCAGTTCATTTTTATTATTCAAAACCAAGTAGTTCTCTTGGGCAGCTTTTGATTTTCTTTCTTTTTCTTATGATACTGGAGATTTCTAACTAAAACATTGTCAGACAGTTTAAAAGTGCGTTTCTGCTCTTGCATTAAAATTACCACAAATGTTAAAAGTCAGAGGACTGATTTATAGTCTTCAGAAGGATGCAGAACACACCATGTGCATAGCTATAATCTGCAACACCTAAGCAAAGAAGGTGGACATAGCTTGGTGGAAAGCAAGTAACAGGAGTAGAACTCAGTCAAGCCAAATCACTTGCTGGACAGGGCCAACAGCTTTAACTTAAGGAAGAATAATAAAAGGATATAAATCAAAATTCAAAAAAACATTATGCACATTCCCAAAGCAGCCCCCCCCCAATACATCAAACATGTGGCTTTTTTTGAGTTAAGTGAGTTCAGGGACTCATAGAATATCCTGAGTTGGAAGGGACCCACAGGATCCTCAAAGTCCAAGTCTTGGCCCTGCACAGGACATCCCCAAGAATCACACCATGTGCCTGAAAGCCTTATCCAAACTCTTCATGAACTCTGACAGGCTTGGTGCTGTGACCAATTCCCTGGGGAGCCTGTTCTAGGGCCCAACAACCCTCTGGGTGAAGAACCTTTTTCTAATATCCAGCCTAAACCTCCCCTGACACAGCTTCATGCCATTCCCTAGGGTCCTGTGATTGATCTCCAGAGAGAGGAGATAAGTGCCTGCCCCTCCACTTTCCCTCGTGAGAAAATGATATACAGGGATGAGGTCTCCCCTCAGTCACCTCTTTTCCAGGCTGAACAAATCAAATGACCTCAGCCACTCCTCTTTTGGCTTCCCTGGTAGACCCTTCACCATGCTCGTTGCCCTTGTTTGGATGCTCTCTGATAGTGTTATACCTTTCTTATATTGTGGTGCCCCAAAGCTCACAGGACTTGAGATGAAGCCGCACCAGTGCAGAGTAGAGCGGGACAATAACCTCCCTCAACCATCTGGCGATGCTGTGCTTGATACACAGTTGTCAGAGTCTTTTGCATTAAGCAGGTATAAATGATTTGTCATCTGGAATAATGTCAGATACCAAGAAGAATGGAGTGTGCCATGTAGGAAGGTACAAAAATAGGGACAATTCAGAGGGTTCTAGAGAGTTGGTTTTCAGCATTTGGAGCTTTTTGATGGCATGGTTTCAGATAATTCCAAATGTCTGTCTGGTCCTGGAGATAGATATCTATATTTAAATTTCATCATTAAAATCAAGAGAACAAACTCCATTAAGTTAGAGGAACTTTGGCTTTTTTCTCCACATAAAGCTGGTCTGTGGAACTGCCTGCCTAGAGCACTGGTACTAGCATGTGTTGTGGTTCTTGCTGAAGTAGTAGCATGCAGTTTGCTTCACTGCTGACAGACTATGTGTGGAGAAATTCTAATGTTAAAATGCTGATTTCCTTAAAGGTGTCTTTCTCTTGTAATGTTTTCTAGACAGACATACTTACAGAAAATAAATGTTCAGAAAAGTGGAAAAAGGGGACCAAAATAATTGAACAGTGATCACAGAATCAGTTAGGTTGGAAGGGACCACGATGAGTCATCTGGTCCAATTTCCCTGCTCAAGCAGGACCATCCTAGAGCAATATGGCTCAGGATTGTGTCCAGACAGTTCTTGAATACCTTAAGTGAGGGAGAATCCACAACCTCTCTGGGCAGTCTGTTCCAGTGCTCAGTGACTGGCACAGTAAAGAAGTTCTTCCTTATATTCAGGTGGAACTTCCTGTGCATCAGTTTTTGCCCATTGCACAGGAAGTTCCACCTGAATTTGTGGAACCTCAGTGCTGGTAAAATACTGAATAGAATTTTAGGAAAAAAATATGAAACATTTTCTTTGAAAAGGGTATGGGGAATTTTAGCCCTGAATAATTTATTACTATAGTTACCACACATAAAAGTAATTTTGTGTTGCAAAGCAGTGAAAATATGGTACCTAACAATTCGTTTTCCCCTTTCTAGTTGTGGTGGGTTAACCTTGGTTTTCTGCCAGCTGCCCAGCAAGCCACTCTCTGTCTCTCCCCCTCAACAGGACAGGGGGAGAAAATGAGATAAAACATGTTGTAGCTTGCGATAAAGACAGGGAGATCACTCACCAATTACTGTCACAGGCAAAACAGATTCAATTTGGGGGAAATTAATTTAATTTATTGTCAATTAAATATAGGGTAGAATACTAAGAAACAAGAGCAGGACTAAAATCACCTTCCTCCTCTGACCTCTTTCCAGGCCCCACTTTAACTTTGTTCCTGAATCTTCAGTCTCCTTCCTATCAATCCCTCTCGTGGCACAGGGTATTGGGGAATGGGGGACTTCAGTAAGTTCATCTGGTCAAACTGTTCCAGTGTAGGTCCTCCGCACAGGCTACAACCCTTCAAAAACTGTTCAAGCATGGGTCCTCTCCATGGGTTGCAGTCCAGGAATGGGCTGCTCCAGCATGGGTCAGCCATGGGCTGCACTTCCTGCCAGAGTCTGCTCCTTACTGGGTTTTTCACAGGCTACAGCTTCCTTCAGGGCACATCCACCTGTTCTGGCATAGGCTGTAGTGTGAGTATCTGCTCTGGTGTGTGTGCTGGTTTGAAAGCAAATCAGTGAGAGACTCCAACTCAGAAATACAATTTAATAGGAAAAACAAACCCAATAAATCGGTCTGTTGGAGCAGTGATCCTGTAGATCTGGTCTTCACCTGAAGGTCCAATGGTAGCTCTTGCCCTCTGAGAATCCAGTTGGTAAGGGCTCCTGTGCTGGTCCAAACCCCAGATTATATCCAGGTGGGAATGCTTGGCTCCCCCCCTTGTGGTGAAGCATGATGTTGGGTCATTCCGTGGGTCCTTGACAGCCCATTGGTTGTCCCTTCCAACAGAGACAGCCCTCTGAGGGAGACATCAGGGATGAGTAGGGGATAACGATCACTGCCCCCACCTGCTTTAACAGCCTGTGGAGACCATAATAGAATACATACTATTGGTTACACCCTACATTGTAACCTAGGACAGTGTGGTACTGCATGAACTGCAGAGAGAAACATCCTACTGTCTTTGTGGGCAGCGGGGGAATCTCTGCTCTGGCACCTCGAACACCTCCTTCCTATTCTCGTTCAGTGACCTTGGTGTCTGCAGGGCTGTTTCTCTCCAATTTTTCTTGCTCCTCTCACATAACTGCTGTGCAGTGGTTTTTGTCCATATATGTGTTATCAACAGAGGCACCAACTAGTACTTTTGATCAGCTCAGTTTTGGCAAGTGGCAGGTCGATCATGGAACCAGCTAGAACTGTCTGTGCCCAGCATGAGGGTAGCTACTGGTCTCACAGAGGCCACATCTGCAGCACCCTTGCACCCCCCAGCCCCCCAGCAATGGAAACCAAATACAGTAGCCCTAGAAGCTACTCTTCTTTCACTGACGCATGAGAAAAACTATAAACATTACATTAATCTAACACATCAATTCTGATGGTTTCGACGTCAGTCACTTTGAAAGACCAAGTGTCTAAACCTAAATTTAAAATATTTGAGGCACAGTCACTGTAACAACTTAATTTATACTGTATGACTTCATGTTGCACAGGAAAGGAAAATAACTTGAAATTTCAAAGTTGCACTTAAAATTAATTTATATATGCATGTCTAAATTTAATTCAACACATTCAAGGCTTTTTAGAAATGAAGTTTTCTAGTTTCTTAACAAAAGACTGAAATCTTAGTCTGTTTGTTCCAGATGTTAACTTGAGTGAAGACAGAGGAAAAGTAGTTTTCACTGCTTTGCTTTTTCTAATGCTATGGAAAATTGGATAAGAAAAATCCAAATTAGTGTTTCACTACTGTCATCCTTTCTTTTTATCAGCACTGACTCTCCTTATTTAAGGATTTTGAAATGGAAGCTGCAGAAACTTGCAACTTAATCTCCTTCTCTGTTATACAACCAAGTAGCTCTGCAGCTTCAATGGTTTGGTCTTGTAGCAGACCATTGATAGTAACACTTTTAAAGGTAATAGGAGTACTTAAAACACTAGGAAAGTTATCCATAATTAATATCTCCTCACAAATTCAATCACTTCAGTGTCTGCAGAGGATGCCCAAAGAAGGCAGTTGCTGTGACTCATTGTATATGCTTAGCTTAGGCCTTCTTCCATTTCATAGCAAGGAATGCTCAAAATACTGAGTGAAAATATCTTTACCAGACTATCCAAAGATGGAAACAACAGAGCAGCTCATGCCAGTGATTAGTAAACCCTGTTTCATTGTCATTCAGGATGGGAAATTATATACTCTTAATCATTCCTGAAAAAGAAAGTCCTATGCTGGCAATAGACTCCCTAGATCTATCTCGGCAGGTGGAATGCTTTCTTAAGGGACAAGAGATTGGCCAATAACTGCCCACTTCTTGCTTTGCTTTGTTTGTAACATTATTTCAGGCTTGATTCCCATGCCATTCACATGGTTTCATTACTGAGAGGAAAAAAAAGATGCCCTGCTAATGTCTTGAAAGTCCATATAGCCTCTTAAACCGAATATCCAATCTGCTGTGTTTAAGAATTTGAAAGAAGGTTTCTTAAAATGAGATTTGGATGCTTTTGTTTTTGGAATTTTTGCATTACTAGACGATAGCTGTTAGAGTGAAGAAGTGTAACATTAATTTTAACGTACAGCGAAAATTTTATAGTGTCTGTAAAATTGTGTAGTCTTAGTGGACAATCAAGTTCTCAGGAACTAAAGTAGATTATTTGAGGATAAATCTGTATTAGGCAACTTGTGCATGCTGGGTTCCATATTCCCTAATTGGCCAAATCCAGGTCCTGTGCTGTTGCTTACTTGGGACCTGTATTCCCACGTTTCCAGAATGGGGGAACCATGAGCTGAATATGTACCTAGGTGTTTTCTTACCTGGTGGGTATGCACCTGATCCATTTATTGAGAATTGAGGCACTCACGGATTACTGGTCCTTAGTGTTATAAAGGATACCAGTTAGCCTAATGTTCCCTCAAAGTGACTTAAATGCTGGGCTTCTTCTTGCTGTTTGACTACCTATTGTGCCTTAGTGGGCAGAGGAGTCACTCAGCTAAAGAAGTAATTGTGGGGAGTTAAGACCTCAGAAGTTTGGGAGGAGGGAGAGAGGAAAGGAATGATACATTGGTGCCCATGAAGTGAATTGAATTAATCAGAAAATAATCTTTATAAGATCAGAAACTTACTCCTAGTTGGTTTTTTTGAATGTTTGTCGATCAAAACTTAGTCTGTTTATGTTTGTTTGTTTGTTTATTTTAGGATGTGCTTCTCAGAATTCTTTAACTTTTATAAAGACTTTCCAAATATAGCATAGGATTTAAGTATTAGTATAGGGATTTGTCTTCTTTTGTTTTCATAAATGTGCTGTGAATTTGCCTATGTAGATAGCATGTAGCCCTGGTCAGAGAAATATCACACTGATATTTTTAGTAAAACTACATTGGCTTGCTCTCTGAAGATGCAGACAAATTTACCCTTTTTTTCCCCCACTTCTGTACAACCCTCTTATCTATGTGCAGTATTTCAGGGTGAATACAGTTGTGCATTTTAATAATTTCTCAACCCCAAGATTTTAAGAAAACTTAGTAAGTTCTATTTCTAACTGCATGATGTCAACATAATCAGCAGCTTAGTTTATAATTGTGGCTAATAAATACTAGTCATTCTATTTGTGTTTTTATTGCTATTTGTATTTTTTTATTTACAGTTGTAATTAAATATTTAATGGAATAAAAAGCTAATGTATTTGAGAATTGTTGCTAGTAAAACAAATAGAGATTCAGATAATTCCTGCCATTCTGATACATTAAATAGTCAGGATTTCCTCAAAGCATTTTAAACAGTTTGGAGCAGAACCAAATGTGGAACAGTGCTGAGACAGTGATTGTGACCAACTTCAAATTTTAAATCCTTTTGTTACTGCAATAAAAGTGTGTTTACTTGGAGTTGTACTCTAACTTGATTTTCTAAAAGCTAGTATGTGCTGTAAAAAGCCTGTCATAATGAACAGATTTATATTTGTTTTGAAACACAGGAATGTGTAAAATTAATAAGGTCTTCAGCGCTTCCAGCTACAGTAAACATATGTATCACTGCTTTTCATGTTACAGAAATTGTGCTGCTGTCCATTAAGTTTCATGACTGATTCTTTCTAGGCAGAAGTTTTTTGATAGGGGAATATGCTCTATGTGCTGAACAAACTTCAGGCATTACCTCAGCTAAGTCTGTTTACTTAGATCAGGGAACAGTGTTAAAGGTGATGGTGATTTGAATGCCACTTCCTAAATGCAGATTGTGTGCCTTTGTTTGGTCATGTTTCAAAACAATGGTCCATTGACTTCATCAATATGGGGTTTAGTTGTATATGAGCTCCTTGAGAGTAGACTGTGGATCAACTCAACTGTCATGGGTTTGGAGCTAAAAAACAGGTTCAATATATCATGCTAAGCAGTTGGAGGAAAAATCTGTCTCAGAGTCCTCACCTTTTCTTAAGCTTTATGTCTCTGGATCATCCAGCTAGTTGCTGGATATGTTATTGGAGAACACTTTGTAGTTAGCACTGGGGAAAATCCTTAACAGGCTATGAGAAGGACAGAAGGCATGCTAATAGAACAGATGGAATATATGAAACTGTAATGTCTATGTGAGTGTGAAAAAAATTATATAGATCCAGTTGCTCATCATTTAAGTCCACCTTAACATGTTCAGAATGGAGAATACAGAAGGAAGGAAGTCAAGTGGGTGTAGGGTGCATTTGAAACTGTAATTATCTGCCAAGACTAGTGTATAGAGACCTAAAGCAAACTTAGCAGAACAAAAAGCTATCTGTGAAATTAGTTCTTTGCTCCCTGTTAGAATACTTCAGTTCCTTATTGGAAAGGATAAGTGAAAAAGAATGCCCATCATACTGGAAAGCAAATCAAACTTAAACTGGAGTATAATCCAAGTTTAGTGATTGCCAGTATAATTTGTTTTCATGTTTTGTGCTCATTTAAGTGCCAATGTGAACCTGCTTCAATGATGATAATTGGGAAGAAAAACAAAATAAATAAATAAAACCTAAAAAAAAACCCTTGTTGCCTCTTGTTAAAAATTAATCAGGTGAGCAAATAGAATAACTGCTGGCTACAACAAAGATGGAGACTCATGTCAAGTTCTGCTGTTTCCCCATAGCTGTTTGTTGGGGAGAACCTTTGAGGATCTAGAAGGGCTTGTGTTCCTGGAACACTATGAAGAAACACAAGTGATTAGGCATCATATAGAAATTCTGAAGCAGCTTCTTTCCTGTGGCTTTCTGGCAGGTGCTGACAGAAGTTGGCCTGGTTAGTCTTCTCATGGGCAGTAATATTACAACCAGCATAAATTAGGTTGGGAAGATGAGTGGAATAGAGTAAGTTAGAGCTAATGCTCTTGTCAGTTTGCTCTCAGACTGGAACAGCTTTAAGAGCCTTTGCAGAATGATGGTGCGGAATTTCTGTCTTCCTAAACAGATGTGCATTTGTAACCCTGTGCTGCCTGTTTACTGTTACCTTCAGGAATAAACTATTTCAAAGTTTCAAGCCAATAGGTTGGCTGAGGTAATGAACACACACTCTTCTTCTGTTAAATCAATACATTCCATAACTTCTTCCTGCTTCTTAAAGAATTGTCTTATGGCCTGCAGCAGTGTGTTTAGTCCTGTAAACTCTAATATTAAAGGCAGCTATCTGCTTACTTTTGTGGTCTTTGATGCCTTGTGGAAAAGTAGTTTGCCTGAGTTTTCAACAGGATTCATAATGCTAAATTCTGATATGATAGTGAGCGTACTATTCATATCATTTAGACGTGGCCTCAGTCATAGTTTGAAGTGTTTGCTAAACTGTATGATTTCTCTGTGTCGTTACATGGAACCAGTGTGTTTTGTGAACAGCTGACTTTTGCAACTGGCAAGGTAAAAAGTTGTTTGGAGTCACACATGCAGTCCTGTGCATAAGTGCTGCCTAAAACAATACGGGATGAAGTATATTTAATGCTGCCTCTGTATTGTAACTATGATGTTTAGGTCCATGAGAAAATCCACCTTTGGAGTAAGTCCTGTTACATAAAGATTTCATAGCCCCCTGGTTAGTGCAGCTGATAGGATGATTCTAAGGAAAGACAACTTGAAAATAAATTGCTTAAAACAAGCAAACAAAAAGAACACCAATGAGTGAAAGCCAATGAATTTTGAAATTATTTGCTATTTGAAACCATTTTTGGAGTGATTTGTGTTTGAGTGATTTATACCAAATCTGTGATGCTGAAGACTGGTGCTTATTTGGGATGTTGTAAGCATCACAATATATCAATACACCGAATGCTGTTTCAGGCTTTTACAGTGTGAATGATTTATTGTTTGAATAATGACAACAATCCCTTTGGGTCTAGTATAAAACAAAATCACGTAAGTGTTTTGGAAAACATTACCCTTTTGAATAAAGCAATTTCCTTTGTCAATGTGAGCTGCTGTCCCTGCAGACTTTTCTTTGAATTCCCTATTGGGCATGTGGCAGGCACCTAACCCTTTCTGTGTTATTTTATCCCATTTTCTGCAGTATTGTTCCCTCTGAGCCTTTTTGTCATGGCTTAGTTGCATCAAACTCCTGCTGCGGAAAGCTGGAATGTGCCAGACTATATTATCTGGCTGTGTGGTATATGGTCTTAATGCACATCAACCTAAATCAATTTGTTTCTGCAACCATATAACAGCTGAAACCTTAGTCTGCTGGAAATCTAAATTTTTAAAAGTACTTTTTCTTCACTTTGTGCACATTTTTGCCCAAGTCTGTTTCTGTGCTGGGGCTGATCCAGGCATTCTGTTTAGCTTTAAATAACTGATGCTTCATAGCCATTTTTTGAAAGCTACTGGATTGCACAACTGTGTCCCTTTTTACTCCTCCAAGGTGAGATTTACCTACCCAAACTAAGGTCTTTATTTTTTTGCTTTGTTCCTATTAATTTAATCTCACCAATTCTTTCATGACACTTAATTTAAAAATTATTTTTCTTTATTCCCTTGTCCCCCCTTCTGCTGCACTGTGCCTTTGTGGTTCTCTAACAAATCCAGAGCCCTGTTTTGGTATCACATGCCACCTTCTGCAATGCACCTTGTGTAGAACGTCCAGGAAAAATATGGTGAGTAAAATATATGTAGGATTTGCAAAAATACGCTTCTCTTACCAGGTTTATACATAATGTTTGTACTGTCATGGCAACACTTTCTGAAGTTCTTGAGTGATTTAAAATTATAAGTCCTGAGTATGCTTTTCTGAAACCCCTGAAGTTATAAGGAAGTTGGAAGTTTCTGAGTTGTGTGACAGTTTGAGTTGGCCAACAGCCTTGCAAGTGCAGTCTATAGATTTAGTAATATAAAAGGAATTGCTAGCACTAAGAGCAACAAAATCTTATACCACCATTGTGATTTTGTAGTGTCAGCCAGTGGCGTGTTCTTTCAGAATCTCTCTCCTCTTAATTAAATGATGCAGGGCTTTTGGTTTCTTTCTGTAGTCTTTATGTCAGGTAAGTTGCCCTTGATTTATGTAATGATTCAAGTAGTCTTCGTACCACTTTGCAAAGAAAAACTGCATTAAAAGTAGAATACCATCCTGAGGTTTCTAAACCAAGATTACAGAAATTAAATAATAGTTTTTCTTTGTTATTGATTATCATATAATCTGTAAGGTTGTTATACTATTTGAAGCATATGGAGAACAATGCAGTCACTTCAGTCATAATTTTTATTCTGTGTATAGCCCATTGCATGCTATGACTAGTCTCCATTTGTTATTTGACTGACAGCATTGTCTTCCTGGGAGTTGAAATTCCTTCCTTTTCATTGTGTTTCATGAACACTTTCACTTGATATAGGAAACATGAGTTAATGTGAATATTTCAAATAATCCGGAAGCTTTTTATTTCTTCTTTCCTGTCCTTATATTGTGTGGGACCAGAAGATAATAGGATGTGGGTAAGATCATCAGGTCCAGTGGGGCCAAGTATTTTATGACCTGGAGTTGCTTCCAAATACAGTGTTAATGCCAGGTACAGCAATAGCAACAGTTTCAATTCTTAAATTACTTTGACTAGGTTTACATTGTTGATAAAATTAATATTGGGATGCAGATTAAAAGCAGTGTATTGGTGGGGACTTGAAATAATACTCATTCTTTCAGTTTCTCAGTCCTGTATTCATGACCATATATGCATCCTAATGGACTAATTTCAAGGGGAAGAAATGGTATTGCTTAAAATTCAAACTGTCTGAAAGTTCTTTTACACCCTTAAGAATCTACTTTTTACCATGTACTCCAGTCTTGCACTCCCTCAAATCTGATTTTTGAACTATCCTTTTCATTTAATCTCATCTTTCTGGATCTTAAACATAGGCTAGTTTATTTTTTTTATTTTCATTTCCTAGAAGTAGTGACAGATACCTTGTTTTCACAGACCTCAAGAGAAGTTATATACCACTCTGAAAACCTGTTTCTGAGGTGGTTTTTGGGAGGTTTTCATTAGGGTTTTTAGTTAATTGATTTGGTGTGGTTTTGTGGGTTTAAGTGTTTAAGTTTTTTTGCACCTCTGCACCCTTTTTTACTCTTAGAGGAAAAATAAAAGCCCTAGGTATTTTAGCTCAGAATTCAACTGAAAAGTTGTGGGATTTTTGTTGCTCGGGATTTCTAGACATGATAACATATCAACTTTTGCATGATTGTGTAACCCTTTATCAATGCCAGCTAATTGATTTGTTTGCTTTTCTGTGGAGTAACTTTAATTACTTATTTGAAAGGAAATTGATTCTTCAGTACTTATGCTGGTCCTGTCACCAGTGTGGGACTTCACATTTGCCTTTGACATTCACAGGGCTTCTGTCAGACCATTTCTTGAGGCTGCTGACATCTATCTCAATTATAGCCTTGTGCTACCCAGTAGTGATCCTGGTAGTGATCCCTGAGATCATGTAGTATCTGGCCACCTGACTGCAACCCTTTTAGCCCAATGTGTTGTACAGTTTCCAACCCAATTTACATGGTTATCCAGTGCATATCTTGCCAATTCCTCTGTGAGGATTGTATGAGAGACTGTCAGAAGCCTTGCTAATGTCAAACTATGCAATATGTTCTGCTTTCCTCTGTTCGACAGAGTTCACAGTCATGTCATACAGAAGGCATTCAGGTTAGTTGAATACAATTTGTTCTTGGTAAATCCGAGTGATGTCCACATCATCTTCCTCACTCACTTCTTCTCTCTGCAAGTATCAGAACTTTGGCCTCTCAGTGTCTGATTCCTGTGTTTTGTCTCACTTTGACTGTGGGAAGTGTTTGCTATTTCCAATTCTAAAAATAAAGTGGATGTAATTCCTCCCCTGCATCTTCTTGTGACTTTTTTTTGTCTTTTTTTTTGTGGTTTGTTTTTTTTTTTTTTTTTTGTTAGTAGAGGAAGGAGTATCTAACAGTAGCAGTACTACTCTGAGACTCAAGATGTTGACCAAGTTCACTCATCTGCCAGAAGCTCCTTCTGTTGCAAAGTTAGCTGGGCTTAACTTCCTTGAAGGAACATGGCTGCTCTTTGAAAGAGGGAAGGAGCTGAGCAGAGAAAATATTGTTCAATTTTCACTTCCTTATAAGTTTATGTTCAGTTTCTAGACTGAGTCTTCTAAAGTTGGCCTAACCTAAATTAATGTCTTTGTCATAGACAGGAAATGAGATCTCAGGACACTGTCTCAGGACTGCTCCTTTTAAAAGGTAGACTGGATACAGGTTTTGTGTTTTTCTTGTGACCTTGGGCAAGGTACCATATTCTCGCTCTCACTGCAACTTGTTTCTCTGCATGTATAATGGACTAATAGCATTACTCATCTTTTTATAAGATATCTGAGGTTATATCCACTGAAGATGAAAAAATAGACATCTGGACAAGCTGTGAACCATATAAATACTTTAGATAAGTGAGAATATAACATTTTCATTTCAGATCACCAGAATAGATGGTACGCTGGAAATTTGAAATGCAATTCTATGCATGTCTCATTTGCAGGTTGATACTGAAATGGGATTGGCCATCTTCCTTGTGTTGCCTCTAGCAATCATGTTACCAGAGACTAAACTGATCAACTTGCTAATTTTTACAGAAAATTTACTTAGTTTTCTTCCCAAATGGAACTGCTAACTTTTCTTTCAGATAGGTGAACTGATCTAGGCACCATGTTTCTACAAGATGAGCCAAATTTGATGTAAAGGAAGGAGCAGGAGTATGAGAAGAAAAGAGGAGCTCATCAGAAACCTCCCTTTTGGTGGTTGATATACTTGGGCTGGTTGAAATGCAAAGCAATACAGCACCTTTAGGGATGTGTTTGACTTGATCATGGCCTCTTACATAGTATGCATTGTAGGTCTCTGTCTTTTTCAGAGTAGGAACCCTGATGGCTATGTCCCAAAGTTGCAGGCTGTTGCAACACACAATGGTATTTGAAGACAGATTACTTCACTTATCTGTTTGTTCCATGTCAATATCAACAGTAACCATTATGAAGTTAGCTTTATAGGGTAAAATTTTGCTTACCCTAATCCAAAGCATTACAGTGAAAATATTTCCCAAAAGGACAAGACTAAGTTATTTCTGCAGACTTCCCTCCTGGCTTCTGAGCTGGGACTCTGACTTGCTTGAAATTTACAAGATGTGTCCTCACTGCCTCGCAGAATTTGGGGCCAAGAGCAAACTGAAGCATATTGTTGTGTTCTTAACAAGTGGAAACTTAAATGCTACCATATTATGTTAGTATTTTCATAGGGTTTCTTCTTAAGCTTTTTTTTTCCTGAACAATGGCTTTTGTTTGGCTTCAGTGTGAACTTGAACTCAAGGACAGTCTAGGTCCTGGTTTTGAAAGGAAGTATTAATACAAGCAGTTAATAATAACATCTACTTCAGAGAGCCTTAATATGACTTTATGCAATTTCAGATTTCTTGTCTTGAGTCTTCTGTCATACTGATTTAGCTGTTGTTTCCTTTCAGGACAGGTGAGACTTTGAGGCATATGTTATCGGACTTTTTTGATTAAACTTGTATTGCTAGTACAAATTCATAATATTACTTACCAGTCACTTCATTTCCCACATAAAGTGCTTATCTGTCTGCTTTAAGGAGTGCACTTATTAAAACATAGGCAGACAATCTGATAACTTTTATAGCATTTATTACTATTTGCATACTCTGTGTGTCCTTAGCTTCTCACAGCAAGTTAGGAGGCCTGTCCTCAAATATTTGGGTAAAAAGTGCATGATGTAATTGAAGACACTAGAATAAGAGAATTATGTCAAGAAATGTGGATCTGCAGACACAATGAATGTTCTGAAATTAGCTTTCATGGTGTATGTTCTTCATAATATTAGATGGAAAAGATGATGTAAAAATGAAAAACCGTAGATTGAACCAGCCTGATCTACTTGCTCTAGCTATTAAGAATAACTTCATGACACTCCCATTATAGTTCCTGCTCTTGATTATACTTAAGTAAAAAACCCAAACCACTAACCTCTGAGCTGTTTTCTATTTTAATTAATCAAATTAGGAAAACACTGATCACAGTCATGCTATTTACATGTGTATTTCCTCTCAGATTATACAGTGTAAAATATACTATATTTTCTAGCTATCTTTCATAGAAATAAGTGAAGAAGAAAATCATAAGGAAAAACTTGAAAACTCAGACCAGGGAGGAAAGAAGCTCTAGGCAGTTTTGGGAAAAAAGCTCCAGCAAGTAAACTCAATGCCTGGCCTTCACAGAACAGCTGAGGTTGGAAGAGACCTTTGGAGCTCATCTTTTCCAACCCCTGTGCTCAAGCAGGAACACCTAGAGCAGGCTGTTCAGGACCATGTCCAGACAGCTTTGGATTATCTCCAAGGATGGAGACTCCTCAGCCTCTCTGGGCATCTTGTGCCAGTGCTCAGTCACCCTCACATTAAAAAAGCATTTCCTATATTCAGACAGAACCTCTTGTTTCTGTTTGTGCCTGTTGACTCTTGGCCTGTCACTGGACAGCACTGATAAGAGTCTGTCTCCATTGTCTTTACATCTTCTTCTCTTCAGATATTTGCACATACTGATGAGCTCACTCTCTCTCTCACACTGCCTTCCCCCTCCCCCTGCCCCTGTCCCAGAACTTTCTCTTTTCCAGGCTGAACAGTCCCAGCTCTCTTAGCCTTTCCTCATAGGAAGGATGCACCAGTCCTTCAACCATCTTTGTGGCCCTTTGCTAACACTTTCCAGTAGCTTTTATGTTTCTATTGTACTGGGGAGCCCATAACTGAACACAGTGCTGCAGCTGTGACCTCACTAGGACTGAGGAGAGGGAGAAAAATCACCTCTCTTGACCTGCTAGCAGTGCTCCTTCTGAGTTAGATGAGGATACCGTTAGTCTTGTTTGCCACAAGAGCATGTTGCTGACTTGTGTTCTACTGGTGTCCACCAGGGTCCCCAGGGCCTCTTCGGCAAATATGCTTTTCAGCTGACTGCCCCTAGCATATACTGATACTTGTACTGGTGGGGTTGTTCCTCTCCAAGTGCAGGGCTTTTCATTTCCTTTTGTTAAACTTAATGAGGTTCCTGTTGACCCATTTCTCCAGCCTATCAAGGTCCCTCTGGATGACAGCACAACCCTCAGGTATATGAGCCACTCCTCAGTTTTGTATCACCTGCAGACTTGCTGAAGGTATACTCTACCCCATCATCTAGATCACCACCCTCTGAGCCTGTCCCTTTGCCCAGTTTTCAGTCCACCTCACTGTCTGCTCATCCAGCCCGTATTTTATCAGATTCTATATGAGGATCTTAGAGGATACTGTGAAAGATCAAGAACAAACCATGTTTATTCTTGAACAAGTCTATAAAATCAAAACAAATTACCAGCTCATTTAGTCTTTTTCAAGTCACTGGTGTAATTATTTAAACCAACAGGTGGTCTTTGTCAGATTGTTATTAACATATTTGGTTACATTTCTATGTTACTTTATAAAATACATTGTTTCACTCAATTGTAACCTACTTATGCAAACAGTGTGGCACAAAGACCTATGAACCATTAGCTGTTGCAGTGATAAAAGATCACTGAACAAAAATACATGTAGTAGTTGTATTTTCTGAGAATGTAAAGGTTGCTTTTCTGGGAAAAAGAAAAGAAGAAAAATGGTGTAATAAGATACTATATATACTTGCTTTCAACTCTTACAATACTATATGTTTCATGGTTGGATTGCTGGAAGCATGCCCATTAAATATGTCCCTCTTTTAAGTAAATCACAAAGAACAAGGCTAAAGGGAAGACTAAGAGTCACATAGGCCATGCTTATGCCTCTAGACTGCATTAACTAGAACTAACTGTAATACTTAATGCTGGATGAAATGATATATTAATCATCAGGTTAGAGACTTAAAATAGTGGTTTCTGGTAAGATGATCTTTAGAATTTACTATTCTTGCATTTATGCTGAGCAGAATTATGGCTGATGTATCTAGTCTTTTTCATTGCAGTTAATACAAAAAATGATGAAATTATGTTCTTTGCTTACAAATGTACCAAGGCCCTGTGGGTTATTAATACATTTATTAATTTTTTTTATGCTTGGTTTTACTGTTTTATCTTGAAATATGCTAAAGAACTTCAATTCAAAGGAAGTACTGCCTCTTGTATGCAAATGCAGCCTGCAGTATAATTGTATTAGGATTTTGAAATAAAGCAGGTGTGCAAATTGTTCCTCAAAACATAAAGTAAGCTCACCCTTATTGTTAATGTGTTTTTCTGTTACCTTGTCTTATCTTCCCGTCTGCTTGTGCCTGCTTATTTCTCTGGGTCATAATCCAAAGCCATTGAAAACTCTGTTAATTCCAATGAACTTGCAATCAAGGTCTTAAAATTCTCAATTTTAAGCTCTGCGGGAAGAAATGTTGATGGCTTATGCAGTGCTGATTACTGCGAAGCCCTTGTCTTGAGGGCTTTAGGCCATGCTTCATTTTTAAGATTATATTCAGCACAGATACTGATTTTTTTTCTTTAGTTTGACATAGCTTGAAATAGTCCTTTTATTTACAAGTGTGTTGTATTACAACTGCTTCCGGGGTTGGGGCTTTGAGAGTGATTTGTGTTTTGCTTTTGTTATTTGTTTGTTTGGTTTCTTTGAGGAGTTGTTTGGGCTTTTTTTTTTCCTTTCTATTTAAACATGAATGACTAAACCTATACTTAGAGTATACCTTTTTCCCCTCTAGTAAAAGGAAATGCTCTGTAATAGCAGAGAGATGTTTTACATAAGGCTGTAACACAGAAGCCTCACATAATTACAACATCTTTTTGCAGAAAATGAATGTTACAGGTTTTTTTCCATCAAAAAAAAAAACCTGGTGCAAGTAGGGCATATAGTTTTAAGTATTTTTACAATTCTGTGAGGCTGCATGCTAATGCAAGAACTAGTTTGTGATTTTAAAAATAAAATAAAAAAAGACGGGAAGATTAAATGTCCTACCTTCCTACCACCTCTTCCTAACACCTACCTTGAGCTAGTCAGGTGATTTATAACCTGTTTACGTTCTGCACTGCTTTCCATATGGGATCCTGATGTGTTCAGTGCCTATAGACTCAGAGTGCTGGCGAGTAGGGAGTTGTTGTGCAGTAGGTGAGGGACAGTATAAATCAGGTAATATTCAAAGAACCTTTGTGATGTCTGAACTCCTGTTCTTCAGACAGATAATTCTGTTGTTTCAGTTTTTCAGAAAATTGGGGTCATTGGGTCAACATTCTTCAGTAAGATGCTGAAAAAGCAAATTTCTTGGTAAAAACATATTGCTGTCAATCAGCAATTCTAGTTTTTGTAAAATGAAGACTAGGTAAAAATGTCTGAATACAATAATTCATAGTATGACTGACTGGCTTGGGTGACAGACTGCAACAAGTATGCTTTGCTTACAAAGTATATCAGACAACACCTGTTTTATGTTTATGCTTGTCAAACGTCTATTACAGAAAGGTTGGGTTTTCACTTCTGTTGCTGTTTCATTTTTAGTCTGATTTTTTTTTTCTTGAAGAATAGTGATTTGTTTTACACTTCTGTGAGGCAAATGTACAGGTTAAAACAAAAACAACCATCCTTCTCTCGTTAAGTAATAGCTTCAGATTACTTCAGGTTCCAGGTTTCCTTGTTCTTCCCCCTTTTTAAGGATACAATTATACCTCTTTTTTTTAAAAAATGCATTTTCAATATAATTGTGCATAGTACAGAGCATAACAGTATTTTACACAGCTACAGATTTGTCCATTTTGTGGTAGATATCCAAGGGATAATGTTACAAATGTATGAAAGTCATGCCTTCACTGTGGGTAGAAGGAGAATCTGAATAAACAGTCACAGATGATTCACTTTACCTCCACAGTGAGAAAAGCCCCCTTGGCTCAGGAAACTGTAATAGCCACTTTATATAATATTTAATATGTATTCAGAGGTTGGAAAATATGAAGTGTAACACTGGAACATCTACTTATTCTGGTGAAGCTGTTTTGTGTTTTTTATCCAAATTGGTTTGGTTTGAACTGAGTAGTGGTGAACTCCAAATTTGAAGACATGTAGGCATCTATCATCAATTTTGCAGTTCTAGTAGCAGTGAAGGTGCAGGGACTTGGCTGTGGGGTTACCTTTTGAATGCATTCAGATGTTTGGACTGGACTCATAGATTGTAGGGACAAAGCTGGCCAGGTTCCAAGCTCACTGTGTGGCACAGTCTTATTTTATGAATGCAATATGGATGTATCCTAATTCCACAGAAATTAAATTATTTGTGTGAAGGCATATAGAGAAAGTTGGAGGTCACCTTTATATTTTTAACAGCATATGGTATAATAATGTGGGTTAGTGCTCTATATTGAGGTTAGGGCCTTTTATGCAATGTGCTGCACAAATGCAGCGAGAGGCAGGCCTTGGCTTGAAGGCTAAGGAGGTGAAATAAAGGCAGAAAATAGCGATTTCTTTTGCACAGCTTGTTGGGTTTTTGATTTAAATTAGTTCTCTAAGTCCTAAATTAGTGTCCTAGTCACTGTATTTCACTTTTAGGCTTGTGTTTTTTTATTGCAAGTGTCTGTAAGATGAGGCACACTGGCCTTAGTTTTTATCTGGCCCTGGCAGCCTGGCACTTGCATAGACAATAACGAGTACTGCAGAGCATTATAAGCAGATCTTTAAAGCAAAAATATTTGGTGCTTAGGCTGAGTTTCCATGCTGTACACATTTTGGAGGTTTAAACAGGACTAGCTCTTTTGCGGTTCCATTGTCTGAACAGACAATGTCAAGAATAAAAGTTTTGGAGTATTAGTTGCACTCCTGAAATGCATGTGTGGGTTTAGTCCAGGTTTCATTCTGAAACAAATTGAAGTGGGAATTATGGTGACTGGTCCAGAAGAATATTTTAGAAGAAATTATAATTCATATAATAGCAAATCCAGATGTATGCCTCCACGTCCTGAATACATGTGACTGCTAGCTGGTGGAGTTGTGCATTTAACCAACATGCAAATATTATGTGTACCTATTCCCAGGAACTGTTGGTTTATTAATGAGAAAAGAATAATAGGGTCCCTCACCAAGGTGCTCTTCAAAGTTAAGTCCATGTTCCAGACATGATTGCTATCAGTGACAGGTGAATCTGTATTGTAAGCACAACTCTGCAGTGAAAGTAGAACTGGTGAATCTCTCCATGGCGAAGATCAGTGCATTGTGCTATTGGTCCATCCAATCCTGTATCATCTCAGCATTCTTAGCATCAGAATAGACATGAGATTTTCTTTTTCTTTCAACTTGATGACACTTGAAAAAAAAAGAATTAATTACTATTTGCCTATCTTGAAAAGGTTTGTTCCCTGCCTCTTGGGATCCAGTGGAAGACAAGGATAGTGGGGATACTTGTATATTTACAGAAGTACACACTTGAAGCAACCTAAAATACTCATTTATTTATACCCATCATATAGCCAAAAAATAAACTCTTCAGGAAAGCAAAGTAGGGTTTCTGTTTGCATCACATATCTTAAAATTTCACTTCATGAGATTGAAGCTTTGGTCCTTGATTTGGGAAGGGTCTGGTTTTGGTTTTTTTCCTATACAAACATTCAGTTTTCTTCTTAAGTCAGGACTGAATTAGCTGGAGGCTCTCCTATGTTCAGAGGGCTCAATAAAGTTTTGAAAGCAACCTACTGAAAAGTGTTCAGAAGAGACTTCCAAAGGAAGTATATCCAAGTATAACTTCCTTTTCTGAGAGACTGGTTTTCATGAAGTAATGAACTACCTTGTTTTGAGACTGAAAGCAAACCCAGTCTATCGGTGGGTTTTGGCTGGTTTTTGTTTTGTTTTTGGTTGGTTGGGAGAAGGAAAATTTAGAGATCATTTTTTGTTTTGTTTTTGGTTGGTTGGGTGAATGAAAATTTAGAGATCCTTTAAGGCAGTATGGCACCTACTGTAGAATGTGGCCCTAGAAAGAGATATGAAAAAGTGATTCTCAGGGTTGCAATCTGTTATCTCGAAACCTTTAGGTACCTGAAAGCCAGGATGATGTAGCACTAGAGAAACACAATGTAAAAGTAGTGTCAACAACACCCTTCAGATGTTAAGAGACCAGAATATAATTCATATGTAATTTATTTAATTGTAAAGATTAAACAAAGAAAAAATCTCTAGATCTGTGGAAAGAAATTTGCAACTTGGACTAGGCTGATTCATGGTTTTCATAGTTCATGTAAACTCTGTGGACACACTGTGGCTTTGTCTCCAATTAGTGGGCAGAATATTTTTAGCAGATTCAAAGACTGATACTATCCTAAGGAAATTTACATATATAGGCAGCTTTATTTTATTGGCTGAAGAAATGTTGTGTGTAGTCCTTGTAAATAATGGAAATAGTTACATTTCCCTCTCACTCTCCCCAGAAAATGGCTTATCAAGGTAGCAAGTGTTTTGTGTAACATAGGAGGGATTGTAATTGATTTAACAATTAAATCTTAGCATTGGATATTTCATTTCTACATTGAAGAAGAGATGTGTGTCTGAGGACACAGCAATGCTTTTGAGTCAGGCTTCTCTGTGCTTTAAAGCAATGTGTGTAGCAAACAGCTGCAGTGCAGAAGTGTTTCCAACCATGTTCTTACTATTCAAATGTCTGACTTACGGATTCTTTAAGACCTTGTGTAAGTTATTGGGGTCTGTTCCTAATGAAGCTTATCTGATGAGGCTGAAACAATACTCAACAAATGTAATTTGGAGAGTATTGCTGGATTATATTCTTGTTGTTTGGTATGCTGTTCTACTTAGTAGTCATAGTTTTTGCATCTTGTCAGGGCAGAATCTTCCAATACTTTGTTTTTCATTCCTGATGAACTTTTCTGGTTTATGGATTCTTTGTGACCCCTATTTTATAGACAGGTGAAAATTGTTTACTTTTCCTAGCTCCAGACAAAAACTTTTGAGCTGGCAAAAATAAACAATTAACATGGCTGATATTTATTTACTATGTAACATTTTGGAAGCCATTCTTTGTGTTCAGATGTGATTTTCATTTCCAAGCATTTTGAAATACATTAATTCTGTGATTGAGTGGTGCAATTTCAGAGAGATGAGTTGACCATTACTCTTCAGAGTTTTGTGCATCACCTGAGAAAGCATTTTATTTATGTTTTGAAGTTAAGCAAATGGCATCAAGGCTTCTTTAAAATATATCTGGAGGGAGGTGGGAGTTGTCATCCCAAGATTGGTTTTGTCATCCCAAGAGATGTTTCCCAAAGGAAGAAAGGGAAAGATTGAGACATTATTCTGCACTGTGTGGTTTTCTCTCTGTATGTTCCTCGGTCCTTAGTTTTTCAAGTGACTTCTGTTTTCCCTGACAGGTCAAGCTGAGGTCAGTCTCATCAAGGCCATATTTTTCAGTTATGTAAACATTTGGAGCACAGCAACAAGTGAAACACAGCTGAGACTACTGAGACCGTGTATGTGCTATGGCAGGAAAGAATTTGGCCAGGAAGGATACCTAGGCCTTAATTACCTCTTAATGCTTTAAAATCATTAGGTGATTAAACCATTAATGAACTTAAGCTGTGCCTTCAGTTTGGCTTGACCGGTAATAAGTTCATTAAGTTATTCATTACCCGACATTAAATTTCTGAACAGTAGCTTTGAGCTACACTGCAAAAATGTGGGTATTAATCTAAATTACTATAAATGCATATTATTCCTTTCTTCCTCTGCCAGTGCAGTATAATGACTGTATGCACCCGGCACAGTATATTCTTGTTCTGTCTCATGCTTCACTGTGCAGTGTTTTTAAATTGACTACTCAACCACTCTTCCACTGTCCAGTCACTTCCTGCTAGCCTGAAAAACACAGCCTTACAAGATCACCTTTCATGTGGAAGATGTGTTCAAGCAGCCTTGATTTTGGTTTAGGGTTCTTTGCTACCTTATTGATCAGTTGTTTCTCACTTTTCTAACTTATCTATAGCTGTTGATGCCATCTTACCAGCTGACTCCAGGCAACCACTAGAAACATTTCATTTGAAAAGTAAGGAATGCCTTGACTACAAAGAACAAGTCTGCAAATGTTCGTGTTAAGTTATATCTGATTTAATAATTTATTTCTCCATAGTGTCTTTTGAGTTAACATCAACTTCATGTGTGGTGGCTTTAGGCAGATTGCAACATTCTTACGTTAAGGCCTTGCAAGTATGTGAAGCTGTCCATGTTTTCCAGATTGCTCCTTTTTTTCCTGTCTCTTGGCATGACAGTCAAGTTGTTTTGGGTTTTTTTGCAAAATAGTTGTACTGTGTCCAGCTGGGATGTATAAAATTTCTTTACAATACTGAATGGTACTGTGTTGTGGACAAATGGCTATCATAGCATTGATAATGTACTAGTTGGCTATTGCTGAACAGTGCTTATTTCTCCTTTGCCCCTCCAACTGAGTAGGAAAGTAGGTGGGAAAGGGGTTGAGAGGGGATACAGCTGGGTCAGCTTACTTGGCAATAAAAACTGGAGGTAGAAGAAGGAGGCTGTGTATGTGTGTCAGTGTCTTCTGTGGTGATCATTGCTTGAAGAGAATCTGGGCATTAGTCTGCTTGTGGGAGGTAGTGAGTGATTTCCTTTGAGTCACTTGCAGTTTTGGGGGTGGGGTGCCCCCTCTTTCCTTCACCTACTAAGCTGTTTTTATTTGATCCACAAGTTTTCTTGCTGTGTTCTCCCTTTTCTCTCCTGTGTGCTACTGAGGAGGGGAGGTGAGTGAGCAGCTGTATAGGTGTTTGTCTTCTGACCAGGGTCAGCACACCACAGTAGTTTATGTAAGTATAAATAATTTTCAGACCTGCAGTTGGAAGCAGTGTTTCTCTCCAGGCTCCTTTTTTTTGTGTGCCTGTTTGACAATCTGCTGTTATGCAGTTAATTTTAACCTGAGTTGTATTTGTATTTACTTCAAAGCTTTTGGTCATTCAGCTGGCAGTTCTGTAAATCAGTCTCCAGAGTGAGATAACCTATTCATTCTCAGCAACTTCTTTTGTTTTAAAAACATGGATTTTCAGAGTTTATTATTAGTCTCTTGACTTCACTTTTTCGTAGGTACGAGCCTCTTATTACTCAGGACACAGAATAGTCCATCTTGTGATCCTTTGTGAAATGGACTGTTTTTAAGCTTAGTAAGATGAGTGAAAGACTTTTACTATTGCTCTCACTGCTTTTGGACATAATGAGTTTAGAGTAAAGCCTCAGCTGCTCTGTCCCTCTGTCTCTAAAGGAAACAGTCCATTCCCTAAATCAGTTTTCTCCTTTTTCCAGCATGGATATTTTGGTTAAAGAATTTAGTGCAGAAGTGTGTACAGTTTTTTGGGAAGCTTTTCAAAGATCTTGATGCTAAAATCAACCCTTCCATTCTTCTTTCTTCTATTCTTTGCTGCAAGTGGGCCAGATTGTCATCCACTGCTATGATCAGTTTTTCAAATGTTCTGTCATTTCCCGAGATTGTTGTTCAGCTCTGATCACTTGCTGTGTCTTTTGACAATATCCTATCAGGTAAAGGGAATACTGATCTTGCATATGTCTTTCAGCACTGTGCAGGTTGGCTTTTTGCTCAGCCTGTGCTGGAGATGCATATTATGTACACCTACACTCCTCAAGTTTTCACAAATCTGTAGCAGTCATTTGCCTGCTTGATTTCTTGCTCATGACTCTTCATTTGGAAGAGGGTTTAATCAGCACTGCCTGCTTCATAGTGTCTGGTACCTGAACAAATACCGGTGCTGTTCAGCTACTTTTAATTTCTTTCTTGGGATAAGTCCCTTCCCTGAGAAACAACTGGGGAGACTTGTGTTGATTTTTAAAGTAGGCTATATTTGTTGTTGAGCTGTGTATCTGGAATAGTGTGGCACTCTTCTGGCTCTGTTGCTTGGGATTGTGCCATGTCCATCAGGTACTGTGTCACACAGGAATATGAACCTTAGCCATCCAATGCCTTTCTGAGCATTTTCTTGTCCATATGGCTTTGCAGTAGTACTCTCATGTGCCTCTGTGTTTCATCTGGAGTTTTCCAGAGCCATCCACCTCTAGCATGTGTCTGTGTGTCAGGCATCAGCTTTCTGAGGACAGTTTTGAAGGGGCATCATGATCAAAGAAATCCAACAGATGTAGGTCATCCTTATCTATTGTAACCCTGAGGTCACACCAAGCCCTGAAGAGCTCCTTGGGGACTGCTCCATTTCTCCACTTCTCTATCAAACTGTTCTCAACTTAGTGGTGGCAGCTTTGATCTTTCTTTCCCCTTTACCAAAGTTTGAGACCGGCATTAGAATACTGCAGCAGAATTAAATATCTTTTATCATCTGGCAAAATTATATTAGGCGTAATTTCACATGGAAACAAAATAGAATTACACCAACACAACTAATGTCGTTACGTGGGAGGCCAAATACTAATCGGCTGTTTTTAAAATGGGCTATTTTTAGCGCACACATTACGTAGTATATTTCTATAAAAATATGTTTTATTAAATACTCAACAGCGTATATTGTGATCATTCTTGGTTAGGTTAATTAATTCAGGGGGTCGTTT
>NW_008685769.1:63913-80796 GCF_000695815.1 Acanthisitta chloris | reverse complement strand
ATGTTGAGATAAGAACAGTTTAATAATAAAGAGCAGAATGGGCTAAAATGCTAATGGATAATAAAAAGAACAAAATAGTGATGCACAATACAATTGATCACCAACCACGGACTGACAACCCCATCCCTCCCCCAGGATTGGCCCCTTCCTGCTTATATATTGGGCATGACATGCCATGGTGTGGAATACCCTTTTGGCTAAATCAGGTCACCTGTCCCAGCTATGCTCCCTCTCAGTTTCTTGTGTATCTTCTCACTGACAGAGCATAAGACGCAAGAAAGAAAATGTCCTTGATTTAAAATAAACACAACTTAGCAGAAACCAAAACATCAGTGCACTATCAACAGTATTATCACTCTGAATCCAAACACTGCACTAACTTAGCTACTGAGAAAACTAACTCCATCCCAGCTAAAACCAGGACAGCAAGTTACTGGGGGAAATACTGTTTCATTAACTATTTCTCAGTGACCGAAACAAACTATTTGCTGAATTATTCTGGTTGCACTTTCAGTATTTTAAAGGCTGCTTCCTGTGCTTACTAAGGATGAAAATAGGCAGTTTTTTGTTTGGCTAAAAATATGTCACACTCTTTGTACCTGGCTTTTTTTTTTTTTTTTTTTTTTTTTTTTTGAGAAACTTTTCTTGAATTACTTTCTGATGGAAAGATGCTGAAGACTTGCAAAATAGTGATCTGTGATTAGTGCTCAGAATATGATAAACAAGGAACTTGTTTAAATGGGACTCCTTTAATATCTGCTTTTTGCTTTAGAATATGATTACAGTGTGTGCAACTTTCAGTGGTTAGATGAAGAAATGCTGTGCTACTCTGTTTGGCTGTACCGTGCATAGAAACAGTGTCATTGCCTCTGCTGACAGTGATGGCAAGAAGGGGAAGCTGCCCACCCTCTCAGTGCATCTCACTCCTGTGCCTCTCCTCTCCCAGTCATCTCCCCAGGGCAATTAAGAGGCTCTTATAAGCCACCTGTGTGTTCCAACTGAAGGTGTCTGGGAGACAGAGGCTCTGTGCAGCATATTTGGGACCTGTGAAGAGAGGGTCTATTAACTCTTTTGCTTTATGAGATTGTGTGGGCAGGCATATGTGATATGAAAGAGTGCATATGAGAGAGAGCGAGAGACGGATTCAGCTCCATTTTGAAGCTGATAACTGTCTATGCCGTTTAGGCAATGCAGAAGCCTATGTCTGTGCATAGTTTGAGCTGGGGTGGACCAGTGAGGTCCCCTCGGTACTGTGGTTGGCAGAAACAGAGAATCTAGTTATTGTTTCATAGGCCTTGGAGATTTTCTTGGCTGCTGAATCTGTGTGCCAAAGCAAAAGAGAAATAATTGTTTCCAGGCAGCTGGACTCTGGGAGGCAGCACTCATATGTTTTTTGAGCTGCATCTGATAGATAAGGTGGCTTTATCTTTCTCTCTCTTTTCATTTTTTAGAGAAATTGTGATGGAATTTCTTTTGCAACTGTTCTTACCTTTAACTCACACTTTCAGCTCGTCACAAAATAATGGGAAAACATTTCTTTGAAACTTGCAAGCACTGTTTGGTCTTGATGGCAATGAAAAGCCATCATTTTCTGTGTATTGATACTGCCCATTTGAGTAGCTGACACATGCTCCAAGTATGATTTGTGAGCTGGCACATCAGTTTGGGGCTGGGTCATGCTATACATTCAGAGCCATATTTCAGACTTTGGCTACTGCTTGAGTAGAGTCTTGGTAAGTAGCATCTTCTATTCTTTAGATGCAATACTAGTTTTGTAATACCTGAATGATTTCCACTGATTTGAAATTGCATTCCTCCTGGTGTGAGGTCTTAATATCTACAAGCAGAATATTGAATAAAAGTTTTATTTTCTGCAAGGTCAGTAGAATTTACTAATCCTCTATTTTTGCTTCAGAACATTATTTGAATTATTTTAGGCTGTGCTGTTATAAATCCTATTGAAGAACAGGATTTTACCACTGGAAGGTTTCATTGACATTAATGTATAAATTGTATGAATGAGGTTTCAGGATGTGGCTTATACCTGAGATTTTGGTAAACCTTCTTGCAAGTTGAAACTCTGCTTTGTGGAACATTAACAGACTAGATGGTGATGTCTTTGATTTTTTAGTGGTGTTGGTGTTCAGGTTTTTTTCTGCTGACTATTGATCCAGCAAGCCTTGAAGAGGGACCACATTAAGATACCTTCCTCTTCTGCCCTTCCCTTTTCATGCCACCCCCACCCCACCTCAGCTCTTTTCTTCCCTCTTTCTGCTTTCTCTCTCTTTCTTTCCAATAACTTTTTTTTTTCCCTGCAAATTTAGTAGTTTTCTCATGTTGCTAATGAAACTGATGAAGAATGAAGAACTAATGTGGTTATTTATAGTTGTGTCATTTGGCTTTGGAATTCCTGTGCTAGTTAGATTTTTGATGTAATGGAGAATGTTTCTCAGCATGTGTTCAGTTGACTTCTATAGCCTGTGGAAGTACATCACTTTACTAGTTTACTCTCAGAGTGCACTTTGGATTTAATTCTTCAAGCAGTGCTGGATAGACACTTGGATTTTCAGGAAAAAGATTCTGAAAAAAAGTAATTGGGATAGTGACAGCCAATATATACAACAGGATGTTAGAGGTTATCTTGAAATAATGGACCTGGTGAAAAGACCCAAGCAAATAGAGGAGGTGCTATCTGAGGTGCTGTATTGGCATTTGTTGTATGAAAGTGATGGCAGAGTAAAATAAAATACAGCTATGGTTCTTGCTCCAATGGAGTGGTCTTGTGGCTCTGCCTGTCTGCCAGGCTTCTTCTATACAGAAAGGTAGAAAGACAGACCTATTTGCTAGCAACTCTATTCTCCTGTCTTGCATAGCCACCTGCTTATTTTCACTGTGCTTTTTCAGAGCATTTCTGTTTGCTTTAAGCCTTGAACAATAAAATTCAGAATTCTGTTGTTCAAGTTCATCTGGCCAAGGAGGACTAAGCTGTGTACTGAAAATATCTGAGCTTGGATTTTAGGCTACTTTGGTGCCTTAAGATCTTGAAAAGGCTTATTGTATTCTGCCCTGGTTTATTGCTTTCCCATTCTTGATGAAATGGAATATCCTTAGTATGAGAAAGTGCATGTTATTATTCTGTGTAGATCCAAACTATCATGATGGATTTAGAACTTTTCTGAGAGTGAAGATTTTGGAGAAGCAATGGAAAAAATACCTATTTTGTGAAATATCAAATTACTTAAAAGACTTGTATTGATAAATTTCCTATTTTGTCTAGGTGTCTGAGGTTTTGTGTCTGTTTTGGTTTGCTGGCTTTTAGAATTCCTGCAGACATATGTAATCTTCATTCTGTGATGTCAAATAATATTGCATGCTTTTGTCTTATAACTTATTAGGGCTGTGATTTATTTTTAACTGTTTGCAGCAAACTGTTGATAGATACTTTCATTATTTATTACAACTTGTGGGGAGTCATGGTGCTTCATAATGCTAGGGATGATTTAGACAGACTTACTGAATACCTCAAGAGTGCCATAACTGCATGTTCCTGAGGCTTTGTGGCATCTCGAGCAAATCCAAAATGACTCAACGGTTCCACATTTAAATTTATTAGGACTTTTCATTTAATGAAGAATTGAAATAATATTTTTTTTCATCTTCTCTTCAGACAACTTTTCATGGCCAAAATATAAGGATTTCTGCCAGTGCAGAAATTCAGCTCTTTGATCAGTTGATTTATGTTTGGTACCACTTAATACAAGTGCTCAATTGTTGTAGGTTGAGGGCTCTAGTGTGAGTGTTTACCTGATGCAGAGAACATACATGTGTGAAATACATTAGATCTGGCAATACAGATAGATTACTTTTAACCCAACATCAGTTTTTCAGCCTCATTGTGCATTCCTTGATCATCTAGAGTGTTCAAGGTCATCCTTTATGTCACTGCTTAAGAAAAACTGTCTAAAGAAGTGTTTAAACTATGTAGCCTACTAGCTACATTTCTATGGGGGCCTAAAGAATGTGATCAGATGCCTTTGAGAGCTTTCTTTTAATTTATTTTTTTTAATAGACTCTGAAGCATGGGGCTCATGATGATAGTTAATCTGCTGAGAGGGGTAAAGTCTGGCGATATATACCTGACCCTGCATGACAGGGTTGCAACCAGTCAGCAATGACTAAATTAAGGGTTTTATCTCAAACTTGGGTGGAAGATGGTTTCCTTATTATAAAAATGAGAAATTATGGACTTACCTAGAAAATTTAAGCTCCCATTGCTTTGTGCATCCTTTAAGAATTGAAGAGAGGAAAAAAAGAAAAAGGATTTAATCTTTTGAGGCTTGTGTAGATGTAGAAGTTGAAGTTCACATTTAAACTTTTGCAGTTATATCAGTACAGAATTCTTTCCCTTGGTGGCCACTTCTCCTGTGTGTGTGTTGGAATGAGTTGAAGATAAATGGAAAATGTGGCTTTCTTATGAAACGAGTGCTAATATTGAAGTAAGTTAACTTGAATTTTTTTTTCTGCCTGTATAGGTATATGATAGGGCTTGTTCTGCATAGAAATGTCTTTTAGTTCAATATTGGAAATGATAGTTCCACTTGAATTTGGAGATATGTGTTTTAATTGAGAGAAGACCATGCCAGAGTTCATTCTGAAATTTATACGCATTCAATTAATTGAATAACTTTTCAGTAAAAAATTGAAACGTTCTGACTTCATTGACTGAAAGGCAGAGTTGAAAATTGTTTTCATGTATGCATGGGGCCATACCACCCTGTCCCATACACATCTTGTGTAGAGACATACAGGAGCAAGTCTTGGCTGCATGTCTTCATATTCAGCTGCATATTCCCCTCTCTGATGGGAATCCCATTAGCAGTCTGACTAATATGGCTGTGAGAGTTGTTTATGGTCACTGCTGAAGTTCTGGTGTGGCATTAGACACTTACCAATCAATGTATCTCCCGCTCCCTCCATGCTGCTGGAACAGCTCAAGATAAATTATCTATAGACAGCTTTCTGGTCAAACAATGAAACTAGTGCTCTACACTGATTTTCTTTGTCCTGTAAGCTATCATAGAATCTTAGAATCAGCCGGGTTGGAAAAGACCTCCAAGATCATCAGGTCGAATCCTACTGTGGTTACTAGGCCATGGCACCAAGTACAGTGTTGTCCATTATTCTTCCTGAAGTTATGTCTCTCTTGGTTTCATAGAACCTGTTTTGCTATTTTTTTTCCCTTCTGCCTTCTTGATCACTCTTTCAATGCCTCTTTCCACTCCATCTTGCTATGTTTTGTAGGGGTTGAACAATGGTCCTTTTATTTGCATCATATATTCTCATCTGTAAATGCAAGTCAAATTCATCTTTGTCATGATGGCTTGCAAAAGAATTTCCTTCTGGCTGAAGAAGAAAGCTCTGGAATAAAGAGAGCTTCTTATGGCTATTCAGCTAGATAGCAACAGCTCAACATGGCTAAACAGACCTCCTGCAGACTTCCCTCCTGCTGATTCCTTGTTAATCTGGAAAATAACCTTTCTTGCCATGATGTCCTTAGTGTGTGTCATTTATTACTGTGTTTCTCTAAGTTCAGAAGCAACATAATCAGTATTATTTATGATTAAATCTTATTTCTTGATGTAATTTCTTTAAAATAAGTTCATTGCTGTTTCAACAAATGTTCAAAAGGTTTCTTCCAACCAGGCTGATTCTATGATTCTGTGATTCTTCACCTGTTAAACAAGTCCAGCACCCTTTTTCCTTGCATTTTCAGGTCAGTGCTGTGCTCTCATACCCATCCAGATTCAGTGAAAATCATTATTGTATCTTGTCGCAAAGAGAACAGAAGAAAGCTACAAGCATCTCTTCGAATTTCTTTTCCTTCCTTGCACAGAGCATGGTCTTAACTTCTCTAGACCTTTACAAACTCTCAGTAATTGCAGAAACATCTCTCTATCCTCTTTCATCCAGTCATTAAAATTTCAGGCTGTCTTCTGCTCTGAGTACAATATTATGCTTTCTTCTTGAGAGCATCTCCAAGGTGGTCTCCATAGCCTCTTGATGACCCTTTCTTTAAAACTTCTTCATTGTGATGACCAAAGAGCTTGGAAATGGTCAGGTTGTTGGTTATTACTGTAAGTACCTGTTAAACTTGCCAGTTATATCCAGCTAGTTACTAGTAGTTATTACTACTACATAGTAATTGGCTCCTTCTGCCTGTCTCTTTGTCATCTCTTTCCGTGTTATTTAACAGCAAGGTCCATGGAGTCAGGACTGTTTTTGTTTGTTTATTTTATCACACCAAGCACAGCAGCGTCCTGGCTTGTCCCTGAGGACATTAAGATGGCTATAATATTAACTAAGTAATTAATCACAGTTTTGGTATTGCAGAGAGATTTTCTATAGTCTATATTCTCAAGAGGAGTGGTAGTAGAAGTGCCAGTTGACCATTTCATCCCTTTGGGACTTACCACCTTGTCTTCACTAGGCAAAAAAAGGTGTTTAAAAGAAAAAAAAAAAAGAGAAAAGGCAACAAAGAGCAACCACATTGCAAGTAAAAGATGCTCCTAGCTCATCTGAAGGGGCATTCGGCTGCCTCACAAAAGCACAGTGTGTTTTGGCAAAGTTAGGAGCTTTGGCTTAGGAAGATCCATGTTTGGAATAACAGGGTGTGTTGCAAGTCAAAATTCAGGTATGCTTGGCAGAGATTTATGCGTAATCTGGCATGGTGCCTTTTTGCACTGTGCCTAGCTGTAGCAAGTGCTGAAGTCCCTCGTGAACAATATCTGAATCTCATTCTGGAAAGAGAAAAAAAAAAAAAAGGAGAGGAGGCGGGAAGAGGGAGCCAGGATTTATTTTAACATTTACTGGATATAAAAAACAAGTATCAAGAAGCAAAACATTTCCATGAAGCATTTGCTCTGCAAATTCTGCAACTTCTAGTTGCAAACCTCTTTATCGCTTGGATTGGCTGATTTCCAGAGCATCAAGGCTAGGCATTGAGGGACTGAAATATAATCAGTGGTGATACATTTTAACCACATAAAACATTCTCTGCTTCCAAAGCCTTCGGTGTCTCTAGTAAGCAGTGCAACAGCAACAGCTCCTTGCTGCTGAACTCCAGAGACGGGGAAAATACTGGATCAGAATGGTAAGAAGCTCTTTACTTTTCACCAGATCTAGATTATTACTCTGAAAAGAATGTTTAAAAGATGATGAAATTAGTAGGGATCAGTATTAAAACCAAGAAAACAGTGTGTAAGATACAGTGGCATTATCAATTTCTTTCTGCAGAAGAACAGCAATGCAAGTTGGTGACAAATATCTTTGGCACTGAACATGTTGTGCAGCTTATATAAAATCCTTAAAAATTGGGAAACTCTGCTGACTAGCATTTGATGTAAATTGTAAGTCTGTCTACTTGGTTTATTTCAGAAAGACAGATGCATGAGCTTTTTGAAATGATTTTGCATTAATAACCACCAACACAGACTTTATACATACAAATATAAATAAACCTATGCCAATCACTCATGCAGGCTATATGTTTATTTGTTTTCTTTTGTTGGGGATTTGGGGTTTTGTTTTTTAGAAAGATTCAGAGTTGCTCCTTTGACTTTTTGGGAGCTATTAAGTTTTTATTTTCCTGGGTTTTCAATCCATGAAGACCTGTTAGTCACATTGTTTCTGTAGTGTAATTATTTTGTGGAAAAAATAACCAAGGAAAACTTTTTAGAATAGTGATTTTTATTATTTGTAACAATTTAAATATTATTATCAATGTATTAAAACAATAGAAGTAGAATATAAAACACATAATGGAATATGGAAACTGAAATTAGTGTAAATCGATACCAATGCTATTAGTAGTTTAAACAATGCCTAAGGATAGAATAAAAGTATTCATTTGAGCATTTTTCTAGCTATTAAAGAATTGGAGGGTGGATACAAATCTTGACAGTGTTTGCTCCCAAGACTTCCTGTCAAGACTGTTTTGTTGTTTGGGGGTTTTTTTATTTGAAATATGCATCAAGCCCAATTTCCTGTGTGGTAACTCAGCCATTCATTTGAGGGGCATACTAAGTCGAGGAATTCATTGATTATGAAATTGCAGTACATCAGGGTGAAAGAAGAATTACTAAATAAGTCTGAGGAGCACTGAAATATGCTTACTTGACAGTCCAGCTTGTTGGTAGGAAATTATTCTCTTTGTGATTCAAATAGAAAAGGAGATATAAAAAAGCAGCTATGGGAGTTTGAAAGGTGTACAGCAGATGTGAAACTGTCTGATTTGGTATTTTTTACCTTTATTGTGTATTTGTTGTTGCTCAGCAGTACATAAATTAAAATGCAAGATCTAAAACTATGACTGAATGCTTTCTGATCTTTTCTAAGTGGTTTAACTGAATGGCAAGAAATAAAATACTGAAGTACAGTAGATAGTCAATCATGTTATCATAGCCTGTATATTTCATGTTATGAGTGTAAGCACACTTTGATGTGTGAAAGATTTATGTTTTCCTTCTCAACATGCAGAATATATTGCAAAATTAATATTTGAATGGCACCTAGGCTGTAAGGTTCTTAGGAAGATGTTTAGTATGAATCTATGCGTGGCAGTTGTTATTATTGTTATTACTATTTTCTTGACAAAAATGCCCAATGTTGAGTATCCAGTAAACACTGCTGCTTACTGAAGGGACTTCAATATATTTTTGCTTCTTGTCAGAGGAGACAGTGCTCATAGTATCATTCTGTATTTAAATTTTGTTACAGGAAAATATTGGGAATAGGTGATCTGACTGCTTTTTCCTGATGTAATCACAGAACTTATCTAATACCAAATGATGCTATATATATATTTCCAGGTGCGTGATTCATTAGTTCCTATATAACTCAAATACAGATATGCTTCAATAGCAGCAAATTAATGAAAACATTTCCTTCTAGAAGCATAACATATACTGCCACATAATTGCTGTTTGTAAAGTTTAAGCCAAAGTAAACTTGCATTGTGTCCTGCTTGACATGGATTAGTTTGGTAATAGGGAGTTCACAAGGGATCTGTTTCTTTCAATTTGGATTGTCTGGGCAAAGATCTTGCATATATTGTTGAAGGAAAAAAAATAAAAGAAGAAGAAAAGACACATAACACCACACACATCCCCCAAAGATGTACCCCAATAGCAATCAGCTATGTAATAAATGACACAGCTACTCCAAAGGGAACAGCCACATACTTAAAATTTTTAAATGATGTGATTTCTTTCAGAATGTAAATAGTAAATGGTCTTGAAGAAGCCTGAATTGCAAGCTGTCAAGTGTATTAGATACCCAGACTTAATCACTCAAAGTGTTTTTTCTAGTAAGTCTAAGGTACAAAAGTAAAATTACAAATAATGTACTGTCCTTACCTGAAAAACTGAAAAGTTGTAGACATGACTATTGTAGTGCTATATTCTAATAAAGTATCATCTAGGATTAGTGCAAGAGCTATGATGGCTATGGCAAAGTTCATTTTAAGTGTCTACCTGGTTCAAAATTTAAAAGAGCTTATTCAACAATTGGAAGCATGATTCATCCAAATGAATTCAGCCTAAATACTTTTTTTTTATTTAGTTTCTGTGACTAAACTAAAGTCTGATAATCTGCCTGAAAATGTAATCCTGAATTTGAAGAGGTTTGCTATAAATATATAAGCTATGGAGTTTATATCTAATATAAAACATGTTTAGGGAAAGGAAAAACAGATTTGCTCCTGCTATAAATTTGATTCAAGACTTAATAAAATTCTTAGGTTTTGTTGGTTTAGTAGCAAAAAAAAAAAAAAGTGCAAAAAAAGGAGTTTGTTCAATTAGAAGTAGTCAGGCTGATTGTAGTCAGAAGAAATCTGATGCAGTATAGCTTTGGTGTGTGTGTTTAGTACTAACTTATATTCTCCAACTAACTTTTGGCACAGTTTGGTTCAGGTGATGTGTCATACCTGTGTATCAGGCTGTTTACCACCTCAGTAAGTCTGTGCAGCATTCTAGAGTGTAATGCACTCTTGCATGCTCCATAAGTATTGTTTGTGAAGGATAAATTTAACCACTTTGACCTCTAGTGAAATGTAATGCTGAAATATCTCCAGGTATATATTAGTGTTTATTCATAATGAAATAAGTTTATGTTTTAAAATCTCAGCATCCATGTTTATGGAGCCTGAACAAAATATGACAGCAGGCAATGTTGATGCAAGAATTCCTGAAGTGGAGTATTTTTGCGGTGATGGAGGATTAAGCCATTTTCCTTTTGATTCTATAATCAACGTACTATGTAGATCAGGTTTTGGTCACTGAAATCCATATTTTAAACCATGCCATTACACTGGCAGTATGACTTTAAAGGAGTTGCTTTCATGGTGTTATAAATTATTTGCCGTGGTTTACATAATGTATTAGCATGCCTGCTGCCTCTGTGTTCAAAATAGGGTTTTATTCCTTCAGACGTGTGATATATGAAGAAACTATTAAAAAGGGATGCTCTTAGCATTAGTCTGTCTTTCTGGCTTTTATCCTGTCATACCATGAGAAATGGAAGTTGGCAAAAGAGAAGGCAGGGGAAAAGGTCACTCTGGTCTCTAGGTGAAATAATTGATGGGAGCAGCTCCCTGAGAAATATAGCTGAAATGAGAAGGTGACTGGATAATATATATTTTTCTGCATCTAGTTAATATTTGTATCATGGCATTTGCAGTGTTTTGAAAGATGAGGACAAAATTCTGTAGCCCATGTATCTTAGGACTCTCACAGCAGTGTGATGTTTTGCTGCACATAGTTGTACTTCATCACCATACTGAGAATGCCGAAAACAAGTTAGGTTGAGACTAACCATAGACTTTTGCATAGAAGAAGTTTGAAGAAGACAAAAGAGTACTGGCAACTTTATACCCACTTGGTAGTGTGCAGATGTAAGGAGAGCAAGTTATGGGGTTGTGCCCTAAAGGATATGTTTCCAGTGCCTGTATGAAAGTGTGCTCTGATCAGAGCTGAGGATGTGTAATATGTGCTGGTGGGAGACATGATGCACAGTTTGGGTGGATTTCCTGGCTTCCTCCACTTCATAGAGTGGTGATGGGAAGCTACCATACATGCAGGAATTCTCTAGACCTTGCACTAGAGTTTTCAGTCTACTGTAAATCTGTTGTTAAGAACATGTTACTTAAATGTTTTCCAATGTTTCTGTGTCACCTGGGGATAAACAGCCAATAGTCAACCCTATTATATCTTCTGATAATGAACTTTCGCCTCCAAGATGAGATTTGTCTACTGTCTTGGAACTGTGCTAGATGCTCAACTTCTTCTCTGCTCACCAATGTACAACTCAGATATATGACTAAAGCTTTTGGACCTGTTGGAGAAATAGAAGAAAAGGTCTTGTTAGTCAAACTGTTAGATTCTTTTCTGACTCTGCTAAACTTGTATGCATTACTGTTAATTTTCTCTTCATAGGATTGTGAAAAATGTTAGGCATGTTGAAAGGAAACTTTTTTCCCTGTTCCTCATTCCACTGTTACAGAGGATTGATCACAAAATCAGCACTTGTACCTAATAATTCTTCCACTACTGCACATATACCAACAGAAAATTGGTTTCCTTGTACATGGAAAACTTGAGAAAATGAGTTCTATGTGAGAGATAAGTACAACACACTAGGGATGCTATAGGCAGAATATACTAAGGTCTGTGCTAGCATTTGTTTGCTGCTTGTAGCTGGCTGTTTCTTCTTTGTGCACTTGGGCTGGTCATGGACTGTATTTCCTCTGCCCCTAAGTGCTGACATGGTCCTGTAGTTAGCAAGTGGTGGGGAGTTCTCTCATCTCCACCTGTGCCTCAGGTATGCTTTTTGTTTTGAGGTCATTCATGTGTTCATCTTCCAAAGCCAACTGCTTAGTCTGGGCTTCTAGGAAGTTGCAGAAGAGCTTAAAAGATTGAGTCCAAAAAGAATCTTTTGTCTTAGTGGTCCCAGTGGATTTGATGGGTTTGGAATTGACAGGTAGTTGCTGTATTGCTAGGTTCCAAGAAAGAATTTAAGTTTGGGTTTAAGTTTGTTAAACATAAAATACTAGGAAACTGTTATTATGGATGGTTTTGGCTGGACTGAGAACACATGCTCTAAGATGATAGCAATTCATTCCTCTGATGCTGGCAATAACAGCATTTGTAGTTTGTGGCATTGCACATAGGGATTGTTTATTCTTTTGTTTTGAAGACGAACAAAAGCCAAAACATCTCCACAAGGTTAATATTTATAACTTTTACTAAATGTGTATTTAGGTATTTTATTTTGTATAGGGAGCAGTTCTACAACCTACTAGGACACATTCATGTAGAGCTGAGTGCTTGGAAAAAAATCATCAGATTTAAGAATGTACCAGCATAAACAAGAATCTTTCTAGTGCATCAGTCTCAGAACTCCTTGAAGTCATGGCAAATACAAACAATCTAACTAAACAAATTAGTTTTGATGCAAAGCATCATGAGATAGAACATGCTATAAACTGTTACAGTATGGAGCACTTTTTTTTGCAACAAAAGTATGTATAGCTTTGTGAAGAATTTTTTTTTTTAGTAGTTTTTGGGTTGTTAGCATATCACAAGTCAAAATGCTACACCTCTTCAATCGATTTACTAAGTCACTGTTGATTAGAGTCTCCTTTTAGTAAAAGGAAATATAAAAACATTTGCAGAAGAATCTAAAGGCTGAATAAAGGCCAAAAGACTTCTAATTCATCTGGATATAGAATGACCTTAATAGTCTCACCAGTTGTAGCAGCCTTACAGATTTTCTAGTGCAATCTCATGGAAGTAGTGCATTTGCTGTGCATCATTTTAAAGGTCCAGTGAAATGTTCACTCTGATCTGTCAGTGCTGATGGGAAGCACATATAATAGATGCTTCCAGTCATTGATGAAGACAGAGTAGGAGGATTTTTCATTAACAATATAGTTAAATGCATGTATGCAAAAGATACCTGCAAGATGCTACTTGAGAACGTACTTTATAGTGTTAGATTAATTATAGGCAAAAAAATTACTTGTCTGGAATGGTAGTATGTGCTGTTAATTTACCAGTGATCTAAAGGTTTTCTAAGTAGTTTCTGTCCTCTCTGTAACATGGCATTTTTTCTAGTAGTCTTCGTCTTCAGAAAATAATTTTAGATCAAAGTTTTTATTGGATGTATTACACCAATTTTAATACAGAACTAATACAGGCCATTGTTGTAAATGTTTGTTTCATAGCTTAAAATGTATATGCTCTTGCAGAAGTATAGGAACTATGGAAACTTTCCAAAGTCATAGGTTTTGTCATCTATTTACTACAATTCTAATGGTGTGCATGGTTGCCACTGTTGTGGATCATACCCATGTTTGTTTAAAGGTGTCCAGATGTGGCGATGATATTAATTCACCTGCTGCTAAATAGTCTCCTACTTAGAAAGTAACTCAGCAGTGACTCAGACATCAGAAATGAAAACAGAGTCAGTTGCTTAGGGCTAAATCTTGCAAGCGCTTACTACTGGGTATAACATGTTGTGACTTTCCTGGGTTTAATTGCATCCTAAGCAGACAAAAAAAAAAAAGGTGTTCTAGTTCCCCCTCCTCTCTGCTACTCTTCCATTTTCTGTGGAAAGAAAAAAGGCTCCAGTGGATTTTGTTTTAACTGTCTCCAAACAAAGCTGTAGGCAGTGTGTGTGGTAATGTTTATTTACAAGAATGGACAGCTCAGGTGCACCTGGAAACTTTCAGCAAGAGGAGCTCAAGCCTCCTGAGGATGCATTGACCCTCAGCTTGGAGCTCTGATGGGATACTTAGGGCCAAGGCTGATTCTCACCACTCTGACCCTGCCTGAGTCCACCAATGGTGAGTCTTTGCTTCACTAAGAGTTTGCAGTGCAATGCTTTGCTTCCAGGTCTGATTGAAGGAGGGCTGTGGACAGTATAGGTGAAAAGTAATTAGGACAGCAGTTTACCTTTGGGGAGCGTTCACTGAAACTATCAAATAACTTTCCTCTATTATTATTTTAAAAACAAAACACAGTCCAATCTGTGTCATTGTAACTGAAAAATGGGAGTCATCCAATTGTTCTCTGTTTGAGAGACAGGTTCTTTTCAGTTTGCTTTACTGTAAACTTTTCTACAGAGTAAGAAATATGATAGGATATTGCAACTGCCTGCGCCAAACTAAGGCCTCAAAGTAACTGGAGTTGAGTGTTCCTGCCAGTTCTGTTTTGTGTTTTGGTATTAAGTGTTGCACAAAATACAGTACAGGCATTTTGACCTAGACTCTGTCTTAGCATCTACGGGGGAAAGGTGGTGCATTGAGTCAGCATGAATTTCAAAGAGAAGTCCTGTCCAAAACCATGAGGCTGAATTTGTCAGGTTTATATAGGTCTATTACAGGTTTCAAAACCTAAACCTGTATATCTATCTCACCTTAAAAATGATGGTGCTGTTGGTTTTAATGGTCAAAGTGAGACCCACAGCTTGAATATGGTAAACTTGCAGAATCTCTTGTATTTTCAGCAGTGGCATGTATATTTTCTGCTGAGTCTCTGATCTCAGACTGTGTTGTGTAAATGCATTTTTAATTTTAAATTTTTTTAAAAAAATTAAACCTTAAAGTTTTAAATTTAAAGATTTAAAAAGCTTTTAAATTTTAACATCAAAAGTGTAATTTCTGAATGGACAGTGTACTCTAGGGAAGTGGATTCAGTACATAAAAGACCATGCTTAATTTAAGATTATTACTACCTTTAGGACCTGAGACTCACTAGGCTGCAGTGAGAAGCATTTTATTTATTGTGTTATAAACACCCTTCTATGTTAAATTCTAAAATAGTTGTTTCCCGGAGGAGGTTTGGAATAGAAACTGATGTACCTGACAGTTAATTAAAATTCAGTGTTGTTTGTTCTTGCTTAAGTTAGTGAAAAAAAAGCTTCTAGGAAACACCACAGAGAATAACATTCTGAAGATTTCAAATTATTTTCAAAGATGAGAATTCCCATGACTGAATTCCTTAAAGAGTTGAAACATAATTCAGATGCTTCTTTGCCACCTGTCACTTTTTTTTCCCCTTTCATTTTTAGAGCAAGTATTTTCCCTCTCTCATAAATAAATAAAAGGAGTGAACAGTAGAGAGAACATCTTATTTCCTTTTATATCCAGCAGATTTTTTTTCTGAATTCTAGTTAGAGAACTACATGCACGCACTACTTCTGTTCTAACATTGTAACCCACTTGGACAAATGCATACCTAGTGGGAGTGCAATCATTTCATTAAGTTACACCAGAACCAGGCTGATATTGTTGTACAAACCAGAGAAAGCCATGTGTAATTGGTTTTGTTTGTAGTGTGAAATCACTGATTAGCCAGATAATACCATTTTATTTCCCATGCACACAGCCTCCCACACACAGAAAGATGAAAAAACTAGTATAAAAATAAGTTTTAAGCTACGACAATGAGGTCTCCAGATGTCTGATTCCTTGGTTTAGAAAACTGCACAAGAGCTTATCTATTCCTGAAATAAAAATGATTTAGATAGTCTAAAACCTCTTTCATGATTTACCATCTGCCAGGGTGTGCAATGCATTTTTCATGTAAATAAAATTTCTAAGTAATTCTTTAAATCATCAGTGCACAGATCTTGTCACAGACCTCATGCTTGCTAATACTGACAGAAGGCAAAAGACTGGCAAAGCATGGCGAGCACCCATAGGAGGCTTGCAAGACTTCCATCATGGAGAGGGGAATACTTCAGTGCATTTTTTCAGGGCATTACCCAGTTCACCTATGTTACTTCCCTGTTGCCCCTTTCAAGATATGCAAATACTTAATGAGGGGGATGGGAAAGGCAATTTTCCAAGCTTCATTGTTGTGTTTGTGTCATGAATTTCACCCCTAGATCAGGCATTTGGTTTTTAAGATGTCCTTTCACGTTATGTACACTACTGTGGTGGACTGGATTCACATCTGTGTTTAGGTAGGCCGACATCTCGAGTCTTAATGTGTAAATTTAGAGTCTTAACCTTGTTAAGTTTTTTGAAAGGTCACTTCGACTCGAGTCTGACAGGTTGTGGGTGCTGACACATTGTCAAACAAAACCCTTCATGCTGAAGTCGCAACTAGAAAAGGGGGTGAATCCTAGTGCTTTACATCCCCAAAACTATGGACTGGCTCTTGCATACTTTACTAGAGGTGCAGTTGGTCAAAACAGCTGCAACTCAGAACACCTGGAAGTTGCACGACTCTTAAATGTCTAAATGTAGATTTAAGAATCTAATTTTAAGCAAGCAGATTTGATCATTTTGCCCTTGGTTACCCAGGAAACCAGTTAATTACTATGCCTTTGCTTCAGTGCTCTGCATGCAGCTTCTGAAACATTTTGTTATATTTTTTCTTTTCTTTTGTCTTAAGCTAGCATTTGTAGAAAGGGCTGGCTTGACAGCTCTGGCACACGAAATAGTCTGCCTGCCCACGGAATATGTGCTCCCTAGACAGTGGCAGTCCAAACTTCCTCACGCTGTTTGTCAGCGTGCTACAACTTTACTTGGGGGAGTGGAGAAGGGAAGAGTGGAGGAGGAGGTAGGGTCCTTGTAGAATCAGTTCTTTGCCACCAAAGTGTGTAAGTATTGTCAGAAAAAAATTACCTGTATTTTCCTTCCAGCATAGAAAACAAGGCAGCTAAAAATTGGATGAACTCAAGCTCTGCAAAACCTATATGCAGTCTGTAAACTATCATCAAAGTCACAAATTTGATTCTGCTATGTTGCAGTTAGCACTGGTGACAGATGATCTTGCGAACTAAGCAGAGTTTTCCTTGCTCAGTGCTGTGGCAAAAGG
>NW_008685769.1:46728-63894 GCF_000695815.1 Acanthisitta chloris | reverse complement strand
ACCTTCAGCAAAAAGTCCTGGGATAATGTTTTCAAATTAAAGTTGGAAGTCAGAAATAGGAAAATTTAAAATATTAAATTGTAGCCTGCTGTGCTTCACTTTACAAATGCTGATCAGAGTTATGCATAGTTCATTACTTCAGTTTTGTCTTGGTGTTGACTTTTGTTGAGATACGTGATAGTGATAGCTGCAAATCACCTAATGCTCCTAGAAAAATCATCCTGGAGAGTCAGTCTTTTCAACAAATGATTGTTTTTTTGCTTTCCCAGCTAGTTTATAGGCCTCCTGGTTCTGTTAGTTAGCAGCCTGAAAATCATAGAAGATCACTGACAGAATCATGCTGCTATTCTTTAGTGATCACTGAGAATTCACAAATGTTTCAACAAAAGTAACAAGGCAATAAAAATGGAGCATATCCATGACATCTTTTAATTTCAGAAATCTTTGCTTTATTTTGAATGAAAATGGAAATATAGAAGGGCCATTCTTAATGCATCTGGCTTAAATAGCTACAATACTTCATAATCACTGTTGTTTTGTGCTGTTTCTGTAGTTACACAAGAGGTTATGCAGGAAGTTGTCAAGACTACCCCTATTCAAGCTGTTCTTCTGAGACAGCTGGAATGATCCAGTCCGGGCTGCATATTGCTTCCATGCCTCAGACTATGCAACCCCATCCTTTTCCTCTAGTCAATGCCATTGCATGAACCTGTTCTGGGAGCTGCTTGCTTGAAAACTAACCATGAGGCTTGGACTTTTGGGGTGGAAGACATTGTCTACTGTAGGAGAGAGTTTTACAGGCTTTGATTTGGCAAGGAATCTGTGATTTGGCTTGTAAAGGCAAGAGTATTGCTAAGCATATATGAAAATGACAGTGTGTTAAGACTGTGAGAGCACAAAGCAAAACAGAAGAATTTACTCTCTGGCCATGAAAGTCACTCAAGGGACTCATGTTCTTTGAATGCAGTTCTGACTTACCAAATCATTTCTCATAGCTTTTTTCAGTCAGATTACACTTTCAAACTAAGAAACAGCTGTAAATTCTACTGGTTTTCCTTCTGCAGACTCTGTAATACAAAGATGCTTACATTACTGGTGCTCTAAACTAATGAACTTTTTCAGCATCTAAATTCAAGGTCCATTGCTGCTTTTAATGTTACTCATGGTTACTCACGGTGCATTAATGGAACTCCAGTTGTGCTATCAGCATTGGTCTTGTACATGTTGCTCTTCTTTAAATGAAGAGAAGCAGGGAGAGTGCATAAGAGAAAGTAGAAAACATCTCAGTCATCATCTGAATTATAGTATATACTTTCTGCCTGAAGAATCAATATTTTAGAAGGTAAAGAACACTGTTCTTTGTTGTCCTGATGCCAGTGAGGGGTTCTTAACTTTTAGAAACCAATAATCCAGAAAATAATTGTGTAGTGGATTTACATTTGTAGGTGTAAGAAATATGGTTCTGTTACAGAGATGTTCGAATATACTTATAAATTGCAATTGAGATCCTGCTTCATAACACCAAAAATGTTGTTTTGAAATCTAGTGAATCCTTTTTTCTGTGCAACTGATTTTTTGTTTTAAATTTGATGTTGCTTTTTTTTCCTTTTTGAATAGCTTCATTTTTTACATAGCAGATTCTGTGGGCCTAAAATCATGGCCAAGTAAACTCTGAATTATCCACAGAATTATTGTAAATTGTATCATTTTTACTGCTGGGTGGGTTGCCCACTGCAAATACTCCTCAGACCTGAATAAGGAAGAAAGAGACTAGATTTAGAGCACGAGAGTGCTGTCAAATTGCACAAGAGTCTAGAGTCTTCTTTACTCTGTTGAGATTGGCCAGAAATTGCCCAGCTGCAATGGGTTGCCTATATTTATTTCTCTTCTGTGTTGGTCAACCACAGACAGATAGATTTTACCTAACTATAAGATGATGATGACAGTTTTCTTCCCTATTAGTTGCTAATTCTGTTTAGTAGAAACCTGGATCAATTACAGCCTTGTCAAGTTTCCAGTGGGACTAGCAGATCTTTTTCATTCACTTTAATGATATCAACACAGGGATTTTTGTGCCAGTTCCATTAAATTCAATGGATCTTGCTTCACTCACTGACATTGTGTGTTTTGTCCTATTTACTGAGTCATACAAGTCTTTTGTAATTATACCAACTCAGAGAGCTTGAAACCTATCCCTTTTGATTTTTTTTTTCAGTGGTGATGAGTATCTCTACCTTTGTTATAATCCAAGTCTATTCAAAATGAGGAAAAACTGACTTAATAAAGTGTGTATTATAGGAAAAATAGAGGTAATTCTGAGAACTTGACTTCTCAGGTGGGTGTGAGGTACTGCCAGAATTAATTTATTTTCCATTATTATTTGGGAAAGAGGAGCAGGCCATATAGCCAAAGTACACAGTACCTTTGTGTGTGGAGTTACTGAGACTTATTTGCATTGCTGCTTGCGTTTATATGAAAGGTATACATATGAAATTGCATCAATTCATAGATTTTAGAGCTGTTCTTGTGCTAGGAAAACATTAAATTTTTTTCAATAGGGTTAATTCTTAAGATAAAAAGCAAGGAGAAAATCAGTCTACTGAGTTTTGGCACAGAACACATAGTGTGTGGGACTGGGGGCTCCAAGGTCTCATACAATAATAAAGAAGAAGTGTGTGCCTCTGAAGGCTTGGGCTAATACATTAGCTGGATTTAGATTGACAGCATTACTTCTTTGATAGATTGAATTGGGATGTTGTTTGCATTATGTCAAACACTGTTAATAGTAGCTTTATTTCAGCCAGTTTTCTGAGTTCATATTGGTGCTGTTTATATGTAGCAATTGCTGTTGGTTTTATTGAGGTCATTAGCTTTAATGAACCCAAACAACACAAGTCATAAATTCAAGTACAAATGGTCTTAAATTTTAACAGATTTATGTAAAGGACTGTCTCAGTCTTCCTTCTCTTCCTATGTCATAAATAAAATTTCTAGATCAGCCCAAAGGTTTAATTTTTTTCAAGTAATACATCTCTTTTGTAATGGTGAGTTGATAAATCTGACAAGTGAAACTTAACATTCACTGTACAGAAGAAAGTAACCTTGAAGGAGTTCTTCAGAGTAGATACTACAGTGAAAGTCTCCTGCATAGTGGCAGGTCAGTCTAACAAAAAGTATAACACAGTAACACACACTGAAATTTCAGAGTGTGCCTAATACACACTTTGAAATTATGGTAAACATGAGAGTTCAGCTAAATAATTTTTGTGGTTTGTTGCAATCTAAGAGCATAGAAATAGTGTGACTTTGTTACACTATTACACTTTGCTAACACAACTTAGCAAAACCAAAACATCAGTGTATTATCAACACTATTATTATTCTGAGTCCAAACACTGCACTACACTAGCTACTGAGAAAACGAACTCCATCCTGGCTAAAACCAGGACACGTGTTTAAGTTAAATAGCTACAGAATAAGATTGTATTGTCATTCTTTGCTTAAAAATATTAGGACAGCTTACATGCCATCACTCAACAATAAGAATTCTGGGTCCCTAGGCAGGAGCAGTGGAGACCCCAGTGTCACCAGTGACAGCCAGTGTGCAGCACAGTAACCTCCTCCTTGTGCCTGCAAGGCTTGCCCCTAAAAATTGTGATGATTGAGGTTATCCTTTGCTGCAGATTTTGAGGGATCAATAACTGCCATGAAATACTTCTCATTCTCCTTCTCCAGTAATGTGTTTCCCTTGCTGTGGGATGTGTAGGCTGCTTTGTGCAGTGGACACCATTGGCCAGGGTGCTACATGCCCCAGGGGCTCCTTGGGGAAGCAGAGTCCAGTAGGAGTGGGAGTTCCCCATGGGGGCTGTCAGGGCAGGGCCTGGTGGCCAGGGAAGAGGGCAGCTGGGGGGCAGTCCTGGTGCTAGACATTGGGCTGCAGGTGACCCCAGCACAGCAGGGCCTGTGTCAGGGCAGGGCAGTGGGGAGCTGGAGCCCAGACCTGCTGGGGCACCACTGGGGCAGGACTGACATCTCTGGTAGCTGACATGAGGCCCTGGTAGGCAGGGGAAGCAGCAGGGTCTGGTCAGGGTCTGTAAGACCTGTGAATGACTCAGACCTGTTGTGTTACTATCCTTGAAGCTGTTGAACTCAAAAGAAAATACAAGTAGTGAACATTCAGTATTTGTATTTTGTGCTATAAGTGACTATGTTAGTAATATTGAGCAGCCAGCGCGTTTTGTAACTGCTGTCCTGAAATAATCTTGGAGTGTTTAGCCAGTTGTTCTCCAGGAAAGGCATACTGAGGACCTTGAGAGTAGCTGTATTGTTCAGACTGAACAACCAGCCAGCCTGGTGTCCTGTCTCTGATGGGAGCCTGGCAAAGTGGGGAGAATATAAACCCAATCATTGTCATTTCCAGTTGCTAGAGTTATCTTTGTCTTTACTAGTTCCCAGGGCTCTTCTCCATTCATGAAGAAAACCCAGAGATACCTATTTTCTAATCTGTGTAAGCTTCTAACATCTATGGTGTCTCATGGCATGGGGTTCTACAGCTTAACAATGCCTTAAGTGAAAGAGGAGCTTTTTCTGTTTGTTCATTTTGAACTTGCCAGTATAATTAATTTAAAGCTCTCTAATGTTTTTATTGGAAGAGACAGTGAATAACTGTTTCATAGTCATCTTTTCCATGCTGCTTATGAATTTATAGTTCTGTCACATTCCTCCATTAGTTGTGTATTTTTCCAAGCTGAAGACTACCAGTTTATTTAATCTTTCTTTATATATAAACATTATAGACTTTGATTATCCTTTTTACCTTTTTCCATACCTCTTCCAGTTGTTCTGTGATTTTTGAAATGAGTTAACCAGAACTGCATGTGACTTGCAGGATGTGCGTCCACAAATGTATAAAAATTCACAATGTGAAGAAATTTTCTTTGTTCTGTTCCCTTTTTAGTAATTCATCTTGCCTCTTTGACCTCCAGACATTAAGCTGATGTTTCCATAAGGTGATGATAACTATAATCTTGCTCATAGATGGTAATAGCTTGAAAATAGTTTTAAAGCAAATCAAGTTAGAAATGTCATGTGTATTTATGTGCACTATGTTATATGTAGCTATGTAATTTTCTGGTACCATCCCGTTGCCCAGCATTAGTAGGTCTTAGTGCCATTTCTTGCCTTTGGGTGCCTTCTTTACTAACCTGTGATTAACTTTGAGTCATCAGTTAACTGTCTGCCCACTAGGATAAATTGTTGTGTTCTTCAACTAAGAAAGTGAACAATGAAAGCAGTAAAGCATGTTTATTCAATTCACTTGCTCATGTTGGGGGAGGAAATCTTCAGCAAATTGTTATTGCATTAGATTCTTCAGTGATGCACTGATGTGATTTTACAGATTAATTCTGATTTTTTTGAAAGGTAAAAGGAATATAGAAATGGTTTTAGCTGAGTAGCTCATTTTTAATATTTAGCTTAACAGTGCTTTTGTTAGCTTACAATCTTTGAAACTCCTGGTGTGCTGATTCTGTATGCTATCTATGTATATCTGCAATGTATTTATTAACTAAGTCTGTCTGAAATGTTTATAAAATTTAAATGTGACTGGTGGTTGAAAGGGACTCTTGCAGCAGGAGGACTCAGTGTAGCATTCAAAGTGAATGTAGAACACTGTGCTTTCATAAACAAAGCCAGGGCAAAATAGGTACAAGAAGGTAGGGAGGTTTTCCTGGCAGTCAGCATGTAGTGTTTCAATATTTGGACTGGTATTTTGGAATTAGGTTTCACAGTTGCATAGGTTCTTACATGCTATTACATGTGGAACAAGTCATAATAAGAGCCATAAGGTATTTGTTATGGTCACGGGCTGGGACATAGTAAAAATACTGAAAGTTTCCAGGTATGTATTGAAAATGAAGACAATCTAAAATTGTAGATGAAAATTTGCTTCTGCTACTCCTCCTGGTTTTGGCACCCTCCCATATTCTCAGGGGACTTGGATGTTGTTTTCTGACAGTTCTGACAGCAGTCAAAAGATTTTTGTAGAACATACTGAAGCCTCCCTGACTTTTTGAGTGAAGGTATTGGGGCATGCTACAAAGTTTCCATGCATCTTATTCTCCTGGGTAAAGATGTCTTTTCAGACATGAGACAGAGAACTTACTGAAATTGAGGGAGAATCAGTGAGTGGTAGCAAAAATATAATAACATTGTGATTGTTATACAAAAAGATTGGATTTTATTCCTTGGGCATACCAGGCACTGAGATGATAAAGGGGAAAAAACAGATAAAAGGAATTTGAGCATAGCTTCATTGTGGAAGGGGTTTTGAACATAAGATGCACCATGACAGGATTTTTTTCTTTATTGTGCTCTGTGCTCCAGCATCAAGGCCATGGAGGGCAAGCACAGTTATAGTAGAGCTGAAGCACTCACCCTGGGTGGCCTTAGGGATGCAAACATGAGGCTTTAGGTCTTTTGCTAGATTTGCCTGAGAGTCAATATATCATTTTTCAGGGTGATTCATCAAAAATCCTTTTTGCTTTTCTAAAAGTAGTCCTTTAAATTCCTGTCTTATCACTCTAGTTAGTGAGATCCAACTTTTGTCTTCTTTTTCTTTCCTCCTTCATCCCATAGACCTGTCTCATTGTAATCCACAGAGTTTTGTTCTGTCAGAGAGGCTGAAAAGGACAGTTTGGAACCTGTGATATTACATTAAGATAGTCACATTCTTGATCTTTTTTTTCTGGCTCTCCAGGTACCTTAGAGAAATAAATAATAAATATGTTTCAAACTTTTTTCTTAGCAGCACTGGCTGTTACAGACAGCCCACTGCCTGCTAACTTGCTTTTAATTGACTTGTACAGTATGCCAAGATTGCTGTTCAGAAAGGTGGCTTTGAAGAACTTCTGCAGCTGCATCATCCTACGCTACCTTTGGAATGTCATCATGCTAGTGAGCATTAATTCATTTTGATGGCATTTTGGTGTTGCTGAGCTCTTAGAATAATGCTGGGGCAGGGCTATTCCCTTCCCCTGTGTTGCCACAGCTGAGTGGCCTAGTTTGTCTCCACATGAGGTACCCTCCTTGAAGTAGCTCTGCTAGCTTTATGGCAGCCCAGCATAGAGGCTGGAGAGGAGACAGGGCTTGCTTTTCAGAAAGGTTGCCATCTAAACCATTAGTTACAGGATGCTAAACAACTGTTAGACCACATGCTGTGTTCTGCCCTTTGGGTTAACTAAGATGAAATAACTAGAAGATAACTGCAAAATTTTTTAAACTGTTTTTGGGTTTAGTTTTTGTTTATTTTTTTAAAAATCCTTCATATAGTTTCTTCTCTCCCTCAAATGTGTAGACCTTAATTTCAGTCAAGAAGTTTGCCTGGGTACTTTCAGCTTTGTACAGGAAGTGTTGTGATTGTCAAGCAGAGAACAGAGCATTGGAAAATTCTTGCATTGAGCCAACAGTCTTGAGATTCTTTTTGTTAAATAATCATTTACAGTCTCTGAGCCCATACTTCCATAGTAAAGAGATAAATTGCCAAAGTTGCCATCTACAAAGCAGTTCACACAGCTATAAAACATCAGACAGGGAATGTATTAATTTCTGCAGATATAGCAAATAGATGCAATGTCCTTGGAGGGATCTCTGGATAAGCACAAGCATATTTATTGAATTTGTAAATTGCTAGGTAACTTCTTTTAGTTTGAACTGTTGTGGCTTAGATGAAACTAATAATATTTTTCCCTCATGTTTAATAAAATAGTTTCTGTGCTTCTCAAGCAGAACTGCTAAGCTTTATAATGACCTTTTGCAAAGTGTCTCAGTTTATTATTAGCATGTAGTTGAGATAGCAAGCTTAGTTAACTTCCAGTATACCCATTGTTTTTTAATGTGACAACTAAGCTGAAAGCCATGCAAGAAACAGATATATCAGAATGACATATATTTAAACATTTTCATCTTTGCAAAATAACTTTTAGAAGTTGTTAGCCATGAAGGAATTAAGAGGAACAAGGGCCAATTTCTGCTCATGTTTATATTAGTACAAATTTTGAAGAAAGTCAGTGAACTTTGCAAGGTTATTATAGCAGTATATGTTTGATAATAGGACAAAGTTGCAAACACAAAAAGAAGTTACTGTCATGCTTTATTGTTCAGGTAGTTCACTTCTTCTCAGTAAAGGGCTCAGCAGCTGAGTACAAAGCTAATTTTTAGAAAGAAATTGAGTCTTGCAACCCTAGAAGACAAAGGGAGATGCCTTGCCATTTAGTGTGTCCCCTAGAGGGGCACAGTTGTCACAAGAGGGACATAAATATAGAACTGTTGCAAGTTGTGGGAAGGTCTCTAAAGAATGCTCAGTAGAAAGGGCCAAAGAAAAGTCTGAAAAAAAGTCTTAGGAACAAAGGAAAATCAATCTGCCACCTATTCTTGGTAATATGTCATAGGGTAATATTTAAATATTTAATGAGGTGCCAGATGTTTTGAAGCATCTATTAAAATTTGATCAAGACTTTTGTATTCAAAGTAATCATGCTGATGATTTTACACTATATCTAATAGTGCTTCATATATTTAATACAATCTCAAAATGAGATCGAGAGGTTTGTCTAGCAGAGAACCGTGTTAAACAAAAGTACTTGAGCTATGAGTATGCTACCTGTCTGTATGTTATGAACATGGCAGAATGAATGTAGTAGATTATAGCTGCAGTTTTATGTCCTTGGCAAAGTCTGAATTTGAGCTTGGTAACATGGTTGAGTTTTGGCTTGGACACATACCTGATTATGCCTTTAGGTCTGTGGGGAACTGGAGTTTTCATAGACAGAATGAACAGAAGAAAAGGCAAAGAGTTTAAACAATGAAGTGCAGCCTGAAAACAGCCTGAAAAGGTTGTTTTGAATGAGTGACTTCTATGTGATTATATTCTGCATTTTAATGCCCCCTGAAAAAGAAAGGCTAGAGTTTTATGGTTTGAAAAAATTAATCACATTTTTATTCAAAGTGGATTTTTGGCTTTTGCAATATAAAAGTATGTATGTGTTTTGAAGATTGAGTTAAGCCTTGTTCCTCTCAAAGACTGTGCCAAAATTGTTATTATACATGGTGGCTTTTTCATATCCAATAGCAAATTCAATACAAAAGTAAGGTGGGGAGCAGAGAAAGGTAGGAGCAGAAGGGAAGTTTGCCATCAGAATCAAAATGAGAAACATGAGAAATGTTACAGAGCATGGCTTATTCTATGCCTTAAATCTGCGCTAGGAGTCTGCTAGCAAGCATGGTGGCTATTTAGATAGATAGATATAAGAATAGCATTTCAGAGCAGTCCTCTCCCCAGTAACTCCTCACTGAACAGTAACAAGTGAGGTAAGCTTACTGCAAAGCATGTGTCATTTTTAGTGATATATCTTGGTGTGTTTGTGGACATCTGTATCTATAATGCATGCATATGCATGTCTTTAGTGCAAAGATGCTGCAAAATTTTGTCCTTTGCTATATATTTAGAATGCATATTCTGAATCTCTGCTGTACATGTGGTGAGTTGGTTTGGAGTGGGGTCTGTGCATCTTCCCCATATCTCTCCACTATAAGAAAAGGTAGCAATTAACCCCAGATCATTAAGGTCTCTCTGTGAAATTTTGTAGGATGTAGTCTGGAGAAACCTGATGACCTACAAAAATTATGGTAGGTGATCTGTAGCTGATCCCCTGAGCTGTATTAAATATTACTATTTACTTGACTTTTATTGCAATTTGTTGATAAATAGTTGTGGGTTTCTGTTACAACTCTTGTGGTCTGGCAGGGTTTCAGTGACCCAGAAAGTGTCGTAACTACTGTTCTATGCTTTTGATATACAATGGCATTTGCACAGAAATAAGCTGTCAGACAATTATGTGTACATGTACGTATTTCTTAAAAATACCAGCAAAGTTATCTATTCATTTTCTTGCCTAACAGTAGTTTGTTCAGTGCATGTCAGTCAACAAAACTAAACTTTTTAGTTTGTGTAGCAATGCTTTCTGTAGCTATTTTTGTGGAAATCTCTTAGTAGAGTAATAAGGGAATAAGTACCTATAATTAAAAAATAAAATCTACATAGACATGAAGCATCAATCAGCTGATAGTATGAGCACGTGCATGGCCTTTCATATAGGTTCTGTGGTAAGTTTGTTTTGGTTTGTTCACGTGTTGTATAGTATCTCAGAAAAATCAAAAATAGCTTGTTTTGAATGTTCTGTGGAAGAAGCATGTACCTAGTGTGTCTATGCCACTGGACATTTTATTAATTTTCTTTATAAATAGCTAGGAAACTAAGAAAAGCAAACTGTTGCCATTAGACTTACATTTCCTATGCAGAAGGAATCTGCATGTTAAGAATTGTGAGAACCACTGACAAGTACGTATAGGGACACATGATGACACAGAGTATTCTGGTAATGTTGTTAACCTATATTACCTGAGTTTGTTATTTGTGAGTAGTAGAGTTTCCATGTGCATTGCTTAAAATTATATTGTTAAAATATTGTGCGTTCGGAAAGCAAATGTGTACCCAATTTTACTTGAATTTCATTATTTTACTAGAATATACCATAAACACTTTATTGGTTTTTATTCATGTGAAACACATTTAAGCCTTAAGCAATGCATGCAAAAATTATTAGGACTAAGCTTGTTCTCATAAGCACAATGTGCATGTGTTTCTGGCTGCTGCTTTCAGGAGAAAACTTACAAAGCAAAGTAAGACAGCAGCTAAGACCTACATATCTCAAATAACTTCCAAAATGCTAGCAATTAGCATCTTGCTGCTTTCTGAGAAATGAGGGAACTTCCATATTTTGCGACCCCCTGGAACATTATTCTGTGAACATTTCTGACAGTGTGACAAAATAAATGTAGGTATCTGTATAAATTCTCTAGAATTTAACAAAATGGCTGCTTTTTTTTTAGAGAGCTTCTAGTAAGTTGTTGCTACTTTTGTATTGGGAACGAGACTGTCACCCTGAGACACAGATTTCCCCGATAAATCTCTCTAACTTTCCCTAGATGCTTTGACATGTTAGGGACTCGATATTTTGCTGAAAACTTAAGCTGCACTTTATTTTTGTGGTTTAGAAAGGGTTTGTAAGGTATTGTGAGCACAAACCTGTGCCCGTGACAATTTTCCTCAGTTGATTGCTTGCCACAAGAGGCTTTTATTCCAACTAATTTGGTATCTTTTCCTCCTAAGAAAGTATTCCAAAAAGGTTTGTTGTCAGAAAAGAAAGGGAGGAAATAAAACTCCAGCACCAGAAAAATACTGGACTTCACAGTAGGATGAAAGGTGATAATGTTTAGTGGCACTCATCAGCACACAGTTATTCTTCCCTGGAACTTTCTCTGGTGCATCATCATCTCTATTGGTGAGGTGCAAATACACCTCCTCTCCTTTCAGGAACACTGAAACATCAGTGAGGGATCTGTGCCTCCACCATGCCAAATTGCTGTGTGCCTGTTTTGTATTCAGGGTTCCTCTTTATCTCTCTCATTTTACTTTATTGGGATTCTGTGCTACAGAACTGAGAACAAGAAGCCAGAATTTCACTGTACTTTCATCACATGCTTTATTTTATAGATTGTTCTTATGTATAATGTTGTGGAAATAATTATTTTTTCCAATGATTTTATTTCTTCTATAAACAGATTAAGAAAAAAATATTTTTACTAACTAATAGATCAATAGGCAATGAGCCCAATTCAGTAGAATAATATTATAATGTATTAGACTAAGAAAGGAGTATGAGAAAGCCTTTTCCACTAAGGTAGTAAATGAGAAAAACAAGGCAGAGAAACAAAACCTGACAGAAGTCTGTAAATCAGGACATCTTCATATCTAAACATACCAGAAGGAGTCTGAACTTATTAATATGGAGACAAGGCAGCACAGGGAGGGCTAACAGGGGGGAGCATTGCTGCTGGTAGAAGAGATCTCTGGTACTTCCAGTGAGTAGTTTTTCTCTCCTAGTTCAGGAACCTGGTTGCAACACTCTCTAGAAAATTAATCTCTATGACACTTCAAAACTAGGTCTTGGTGGTGCTGGTTTTTTTCCCTCCTCTCAAGATGCCTGTTATCTTCTGCTGTTTTTGAAACCAGGTGTCCTTATTGTGGACTTGTCTTTGCACTGTAAGAAGGGAGAAACATGTAAGATGGCAGAATAGAGTGGGGACCTGTTAGCTGGAGTGAGACCATGATAATGATGAATTATTTTTTGCAGTTTAGTGAAGCAGGGAAGGAAGAAGGGATGAATATAGTTGGAACAGGGGAAGAAGAGGACATCCAAGAACAATTAACTTTGCCCAGTTTACTGATTGTCTTCTCTTTATCTCCTCCACATATAACAGTGTGTATCATCTCCACTAGGGGTAGGAAAAAAGACTTCTACAACAACGAGGAATACTGAGAACACTAACAGATCTCATACAGAAAGAGATTGTGATAAAGGGAAGTAGGAGATGCAGGTCTTAAAGGCCTGTGCTGTTTGTTTCTTGCCTTTTGCTCTTTTGGTACTCTTGGAGCTCTTTGCTTGCTTGTTATATATTCGTGTGTGCTTATAAATTTATTCTTATTGCAAATATTTCTATCTTCATTCTTTTGCAGTGATTTAGGGAAAGTTTTTCTGACCTAATATTTTTAATCAATATGGCTTGTTAACAATTATTATAAAGGTCTAGCACCAGACATTCAAGTCCTTGAAAACTTTGAGGAATTGATTCTTCCTTGCCTAAATAATTCCTGGTTTGTTAGGAAGTGCTTTCATTTAGACAAAAAGAAAAAAGAAAAAATGAAAAAAGAAAATGTACACATACAAAACAAATCCCAGAAGAGCTGGAATGTCTCTTGGTCCAAGAAAAGGCAGAATCTCTGGGGTCCCCTCTAAGTAAAGTCAGAGGCTTTTGTGGGGTGCATGTGAAAGTGAGTATTTCCATCCTGGCTTCGTGTTGAAGCTTTGCATGCAGAGTAGGATGGTGCTGCTCTCCACAATATCCAAATCTTCAGTCTTCTGTTCACTGTTGAAAGTGTCATTTGGAATCACAGACAAGTGTCAGATGCCAAGGAGGGAGATTTCTGTGGACATTCAGGCGTATTGACATAGAGAATTTCTTCAAAGCATTGGGAAAGCAAGGAATGATCTGGACCAAATATCTTTTGTTTTCTGTTTCCTAAAATGATAGTGGGGATCAAGTCTAGAAGCTGAAGTCAATACAGCTGTCCCATCTTTACTCATAGTGTTATATATTTTCCAGCCAGTAAAGGAATTATCAATTGAGTAGAATTACTTAAAATATAAAAGTTATGAATACTGTCATTTAATTAAAATACAGAATTCTGTAGGATAAAACCCACAGTACCTAAATTACCTCTCAAGTCTCCCATAAGAAAGAAAGCATAGATCAGATACACTTAATCACTATAATTAGCCAGTTTACCTTTATATCTCTGATTAGCTGCAGATCATATGCCTCTATTTTCCTTTATCTCTCTTTACAGTAGAATATAATTCGTATTGTGAAAGTTACATTGGTTGTGCTCTCTGTGACAATGGAATTAACTTGCTTGGCCTAATGGCAAATCTAGTAGTTCAACATGTACTCATGGTATAGTTAGAAATTCAGAATGAGCTAAAAATAAATGCTTCCCATATGGGATAATTTCATTTCCTGAACTTGTGTGAATTTATAATAGAGTTAAGAACACTTTTTTGTGTGTCTCATCAGAATGAGTGAAAGCAAACTTTTTAAAAAATCATTTGAAAGCTTCTTAATTTTCTTTTACACTTTATGAAAGAGAAACTAGCAATTTGTGATTCATGTAACAAAATTAGGTAGTACCTCCAGGTTCAGTTGCACCACCTGCCTTTGATTGTAGAATTACTGCTTTATTGAAAGTTAATGTGATGTTGCTGTAATTGATGGCAGATGTGCTCTTAGCCTGTTCAAACTGCAGGATGAAATGCTTAAATCTCAATAAAATATTTGCCTTGCTAATTTGGAAAATAAGACACATGCTCCAGGTAGAATGATGAGTTTGTCATGCTGCAGGACTGCACTTGAACTCAAATTTACGTCTAACAGCCTCCCTGATGGCATTTATGTACCAGTAGCAACAATTTATTATTTTTAGTCTTTTTTTTTTGTCTCATCTCATCTTGAAAAAATCTTAGGAAAACAAAAGCTGTATGCAAGAACCTTCAGTTGACTGTACATGTGATCATTTAGTGTGCCAAAAATGACATGTAAAAGCACTGAAAAAAATTTTTATTATTTTAAAATTTCACTAAGTTTCTTAAAGCCTTATCAGCAGCTCTATTATATAAAACACTTCTTGAAAGAAATGTGTGTCTTGATGCTGTGCTGTCAGCAAGTTTTAGATTACTTCACTTAGTAAGTCACTAGAATTTTTTTCTGCAGTAACTAATGTACTAAAATAAATTATAGTTACTTTTAAATATAATGGAGGCATTACCATTTGTACATTGGAGTATTGTAGTGTAATTGTAATGTAAATTAGCATAAATCGGTGTATTCATCTGTATATACTCTGGTCTGCCTTCACACAATTGCTTTGCACTGCCTACTGCTAATTTTCCCTTGTGATTTAGAAACAGATTGATATTGGAGTTTAATGGTCATGGTTATATATATGAGGTGCCTTGTGTGTATAAATATACATATTTAAGAACATATGTATACATAGACACACAAAAAATACATTTAATAACTGTCCTGAAACCAGAGTCTACATTCCAAATGCTCACTGACTCCAGGAAACATGGCATAGATATGGCTAAGACCCACAGAGATGTTTAGGTGCCTTTTTGATGCCTCGGTGTTATGGAATGATCTGTCATGGACATACTTTCACTGATATTGTTAGGCTTACTATATTTTCTTTTAAGTGGTCCTTTGAATATAAAAACATTTATTGTGTGTGCACAAAACAGCCGCCCAATATTTTGCTGCTCTCCTTTGTCAGGGAGTCTCAAATCCTTTGATGTCGCAACGCCAGATACCATAGCTTGCCAGAGCATACCATGTCCTGTCCTCTGTCCCCAAATACTTCTTGTCCTGGATTCTTCCCTTAAAGTGTCCTGAGTAGCTGGATGTTACTGTCTAAACAGATTGCCCTTAGGATGGAACATGCCTTAATAGCATGGCAGGCATACTGTTAAAATTTAGAACATTTATAGCTGTTATGTACTGTTCCTTTAGGAGCCTTACCAGAAGAGCTAAAGCAGTCTTAGTTACTGCCTAGTTTGGGGCAGAATTATGCTGCTAGAGCAACCTGTATTAGACTGATCAGTGGAGTAGGGTGAAATCACTCTGAAGTCATTTTAGCCAATGGACACTTCAGTGCTCCAGCTCTTCTTTGTATTCAAAGGTGACTAATTGAAAACAAAACTTGAAATAGATTAATTAATGCATGACTTCAAGTACTTCACATGTGGGATGTCCTTCCTTTCATGGTGAGGTGTTTAAAACTAGTCTGAAATGTCTAGGTTTTGAGCATGTTTAACCAGCAACTAAGAAGAAAAATGTGATTTCCCCCTTTTTAACATGTTCCATTTCACTTGAGTAGAAACCTGATTAATCGTTGGATTAAAAGTTGAACATGTACAATGAACAGTTCATTCCAGAAGAGATCTAAGAAATTCATGGTTCACAGTTAGTAGAAAAATAGGATTTTGATGAATGCAAGCAAAGTATGGAAAAGATAGTAGTACCGTAGGCTACTTTTTTTTCCCCTGTTGATTTTGTAAACTAGAGAATTGCTGGCTAGAGACAGGTGTCCATGGAAGATTCCGAGTTTCAGAGATTCTGGTATTTCAGTCTAGTTTTCCTTTTTCCTTTAGGAGTTAAGACTGTCAACATCAAAATTAAACTAGGTGTTGGGAGAAGTAGGGCTACAGCTTGGAGCTTTCTAACTGCCTGGACTGCTGTGCTATAGACTCGAGAGTGATACATAGAGGGTGTAAAATTTGAAAGAGCATTTTCTGCTAGCAATTGGACTTTGACTGTAGACCTGTCTTCTTATAATCTGCTAAACACCCCCAGCCAGCTGTCCTCTGGTGATTATAATTGATTTTTAAATGGACTGTTCTGCAATATTCTAAATAGTTTGCATCTTGATGTATTTATTAATTTCATTCTTTCTCAAAAGACTGCGTTGTGGGATCCAGTTCTTAATGAGGAATAATAGACCTTCAAACATTTGTTTCCTCAGTGATTAATTGCTGTGTTTCACCTGATTTCTGAAGAGGACTGAGTTCAGGTTTTAATTATATTTGTCAACTAAAGTTGTATACAGAAGATCTCTTATCTGTATGTAAGAGCTCTAATATATAAAATTAAGTAGTCTTTGTGTATATGTGTTAGTAACACAATTTTTGCTGGTTTTTTTTGTTTGGTTTTGTTTGTCTAAAGGTACTTTGTGTTTTGGTTTTTTTTTATTGTGTGGTGAAGTGCTGATCCAAAAAGAAAACAATTATAGTTTTTCCTAGACCAGCAATTTTTACTTGCAAAATTCCTGGTGAAGTAATGGCTGTAATGCTACCTGTGGTGTGATTCCTTACTTAGACAGTCCAGGTTTAAAGATGTGTAGAGATATTGGGATATAGAAATCCTATTTGCAGTGGTTTTTTTACTAATGAAGTATTAATAGTATTCTGAATTGGTTGTTCAAGCCAGGTTCAGATTGTTCAATACTTTTTTCTTTTTTCTTGCAGGAGACACCGGATTTGAGTAGACATATTTTTAGGGTAGGCAATGGCCTTTTTTTGACATTGCCAAACTGTAATACTGCATTACATTATGCTTAAAACTGAGTCAATATATCGTGTCGAGAAGTCGGGGCCCATTTCGGGAAAATGGTACATGAACACTTAAATGTATTCAGGCTTTTCACCCCTTCTCTCATGCCAATTCTGGTCAACAAATTGCATCAGATGTTAGTCGGTCATGGGCTGGAAATCCTTTTTTCTTATAGACCTCATAGTCTGAATGTTAATAGCTTTCTGTAATATAGCACTTTGTGTGGAGGAGGTCCAGATGAATAACCCATAAAGCCTTGGATTTCTTCCAAAGTAGTTTATTGGTTTTCTATTTATAGTCATGTGTCCATCCATGAGCTCT
>NW_008685769.1:0-46711 GCF_000695815.1 Acanthisitta chloris | reverse complement strand
TCCCTACAAATAAAGTAGAGGCCCTTATCTGTATTTTTCTCAGCCAAGTCTACCTACATATGGATCTTGTAAAGTGTCTCAGTCAATTGCATTTCTATAAATCTTTCTTTCAAATACAGATTCAAAAGAAAGTGGACACATGGGGACTGCTGGGCAAACAGGGTATCATCTTGTTAGCTTAGAAAGCACATTAATATAAGTTGTTTGGAGAATTAACTCATGATCCTCTTGTTTCTATAGGTAATTATAGGACTAAATATTTACTGTTGATTTTCCTCTAAACTATCTGCATGCAGTCATGAAAGGTGAACAACTTGAAGTAGAGGCTAAGGATTATTTTTGCCTTGTATGCAGTTCACATATTGTAGGAGGATGTAGAGATATAAGTCAATGCAATGTGACATGATATGACATGATCAGGTTGTTCTCTGCTATAACTCTTGGTTCCTTCTACAGAAAAATGAAACTATTTAAAAATGTTGAAAATATATTCTACAGCTCAGATCTATGGCATATCTAATCCTCTACTGTGCGTCTACTAGTGGCAACAGCGTGTCCCCCATTATTTCTATTAGAGGGCACATCCCAGACTGTTTTCTATAGCATCTGCTGTGGACATACTTCTGAAGGCTTTGTCTAATCTCTTTTTAAACCTGCTGCTGCCTGCTGTTCGTTTTCACAGCCTCCTGTGGCAGCAAATTCCAGACAGTTAATATCCACTTCATAAAGCAGTACTTTATCTTTTTGAAACTTAACTCCTAGAAGTTTCAGTAAACATCCCCTATTTCTGGTAGTGTGGTACTTGGTGAATAATTTTGCCTTCACTATACCTGATGCTCATGTAGTGATGTTGTACCTCTTGGTCATATTTCTTCTCCTCTCCAAACTGCAGACTCCTACCTGTTTTTAGTCCCCCTTCCTAAAGCATCTGCTCAAGTCCTGTAATAATTTTGATTAGTCTTTTTCCTAATTGTTTTTCAGTTCCTGTATCAGTGCAACTGATTGCTTTTACCTGCTGATAGCTGTTTTCTTTTCTTTTATTGAATTTTAGCCTATTTTTGTCAACATACTCCCTAAACTGTCAAGAATGTTTTGAAATTTTAGTCTAGTCTTCCAGCATGCTTTCAATTCATGCTGCTTTGGTTTTGATTGAAAGCTTAATAAGCACATTTCATTTCTAGTCTGTAATTTAGATTGTTAATGAAGACATGAACAAAAACATATGTGCAGCAGAATCCTCTGAATCTTTTCTAAAACATCCTCCCATTTTTTTCATTGACCATGATATTTCAACCAGCTTTACACCTCTCCTGTAATAATCTGGACACAGCTTCTGTGGTTTGTAAGAAAGTTTTTGTTAAATATGAGGGTATGTATTATTTTCAGCTTCTACAGCAGGATAATAGGGCTTGTGACTAGGACAAATAGAAATCAAAATTGATTGATGTGACTTTCCTGACAAAGCTTCTTACCTTATAGTTGTCTACATATAATAGCTTCATTACTTGTTCAAGTATTTTCTAGAGACTGGAGTTAAAATAACTAGTTTATTGCTTCCCAACTTCCACTCTCTGCCCACATTTTTTTCTTAAATATGGGTAACACTTTTGCTTTCTCTACTCTTTTGATACTTCACTCATGCTCGTGAATTTTCAAAGCTAAGTGCTAAAGGTTCTCTGTTAGTCTCAGTTAGCACCTTAAATATCAAAGGCTGAAGCTCACTACATCTAGCCAATTTGAAAATACTTATCTTTGCACTCTTGGATCAGTTCCTTCCTATTATTTTTAATAAGAGTTCAAGTGTTAATTGGCATTGATAATATTAGCTGGGAGATTCAAGGCTGTAATGAAGATTACTGTATATGGATTCCAGATTAATGGAAAACAGTCTTTATGGTAATGTTTTTCTCTAATAAACACACATGATGATTTTAAGAACCAAGGTTAATCCGACAGCGGTTGCTAATTTTTGAAGTCCAGTTCCTTGCTGTCTTTGGCAGATGTATTGTGACATGCCATAAAACCTGACTCATAAGCAGGTTTGTAAGAGCTTTTGACTGGTTTCTAGTGTTGCAAATGAATGCTTTTATTATCACACTTGTGTTCAGACATGTTGCAGGAAAGAGCAGATTACTGATAAGACAGAAAATGTGAAAACCTGCCTCTTAGAGCCTCAGTGGTTCTGACAAGCAGATATAAACTCTGTATTAGTGTGGTGTGTAAGTAGTACCTTTGTTAGTCTTTAAATAGGTATAAAACGAAGCACCAGTTCAAAGCCGTGACATGTTTTGTTGTTACGTGCTCAGTTTTCACAGTAGATACAGCATTGCAATTTCATGGCTCCTGTTTTGTGAGAGAAAGACATTCTTGTATCATATCGAAGGAAGAGTGCATTCCTGATTAAATTTAGTGTGTCACAGAAATACCTGTTGTTTGTGAAGAGACTGAAAGCTCTAGGGGCTTTAAAGTGTTCTTAACAGGGTTTGAGCAATGGGAGTTCAGTAAAAACAGAGGCCTTTTTCTAGCTCTCATTTTCAGTTCTGCTTGGGTATCACAGGCTCTGATGCAACCTTAACTGATACAGACTATTCTTTTTCTTAATAATAAACAGTTTGGGTCCTTCTCAGATTAAACTTTAGTCTGTGTAGTAATGTACTGCATATCCAATGTGCAGGTTTTGCTCTTTTTCATAACTCTCTGCCTAGGGATATAACAGCATGAAAAACCCCATGCTTTATTTTAGAAAATGCAGTGTTTTGGTGGATTTGTTTTAACGTAGGTATTGTTTAAGCTAGATGAGTCAGGTGAAAGAAACTCATTTTACCTCTAGCATTTTTGATAGTCCTTGTTCCTGCAGGAGTTTCTTTCCCAATCTTCCATAAGCTCTGGTCAAATCTTTCTGTCATGCAACAGAATTTCTGGACTTACACATCAGCCATGGTTGTCTTCTGACAGCTCCAGTCAATCTAGTAGGTGCTCTGTGCTCAGGCCTCTAAGCATCTGTAGCAGCCTTCAAATATGTAAGAAAGAGAATTAAATGCTCTGTTCTGTTTTCTGGGAATATGAGAAGATTTAAGTTAGGCATCAATAAGCTGCTAACTTGTGGGATGGGTTGCCTAAAGGGACTGTGGGATGTCTTTGAACTGGAGATTTTTAGGGGCAGGTTAGACAAGTATCTGTTAGAAGTACAATTTGTACAAATTAGCCATGTATATGGACAGATGGACTGCATACATTTTAGAGATCCCTCCCACCTCTGTGTTCTGTAATTAAGTGTTGAACATTGATGGTTATAGGCATTTACTGAAGGGAACAGGAGGATAGGTCTGATAAGCTGAGAGGGATCCCAGTTGCCAAGGGGATATGCAACAACATAGCATCAAGCAAACAGTCTGCCAAAGCCCACCAATGCAGGAGTCTGAAGAGCAAAGCCAGCAGATTCCTTCTAGACTCTCTGTGGTGTGAGCACTTCTATTTTGGATTCTTTCACAAAGCCTGCTACTACTTGCACATGCACATAAACACACACACACACTGGCATGCACTGGTGGCATAATAGAACAGTGATGTGGTCTGTTCTAATTTATTTTAATTAGAAAAGCTTGCTAGAAAATTGCCAGCAGTATGGCGAAGTGCATGAAAATAAAGATTTATTGCCATTGTCAAGAGAGAGGTTCAGAAGACTTGTTCGGTGCAAGCTGTTTTTTATTCTTTCTTTTCTGATATAAATATCAAATTGAATCTAAGTATTAATTTCTAATCTAATATATAGATTTAGCAATCAAAAAATCACTGCTCAGCAGGATTAATTTCAAGATGAACTGTAAAGCTATTCAAAATCCACCTTACTATCTGTAGAATATTTTTTAATGGTCTTTAACTGACCCTTCAGACCTGTGGCTAAAAACGTAAAGTTAGGAGAATCACAGACTTGAAATTTTTTCTTTATTTAATATTTTGTGCTATCCCTAGTTCAAAGAACTGCTGTTGTTACAGGGTTTTTTTTTTGTATGTGGATTTAAAAGGTCCCGTACACTATTTGTAACCATACTGTTAAGCTGGTGCTTAAGAAAAAGTGAAATAATTCATCCATTGCAGTTGTCAAAGACAAATGCCTAACATGAAGGATCTGTGAATATAAGAACAGTGAATTAGGGTTGTGTGGATTTGTATGTATTATAGTGGTGGTAGAATAGCAGTGGTCCTACTAGTGGGACTAACTTAGTGCTGCTTATAGTGAGCAGCAGTCAGTCAGAGTGCAGAGCTTGACAAGCTGTGCACATGCAAAACTGAAAGAACAGCGATTTAAACTTTATATAATTTTGAGCTGCAACATGGAAGTCAAGAAACCCTGAATATGTTCTCAAAAATTATGTGGAATTGGAATTAATTCTAGATTAGGTGGATCCATTTTTATTTCTTTTTCAACCTTTTGACTTTGGCCACCCCTTCCCATATTCCTTTAACATGACCACCTAGAAATTGCTACCATAGAATTTCCTGATACTGAATTTAAGGCATCTGTTGCAGCTACCTTTTTTCCCCACCCTCCTCCTTCCTGTGATGCCATATAATTTTTGATACACTGATAGGTTTTATGTGGATTTTGGCCTTTAACAGATTTAAAAGTTTCTAGAGCTGTTTTGTGACTTACGACATGTTTGATAGTGGTACTGTGGCCACCTTTTAATGAAGCATGTGATGCTGTCTTCATGTGTGCTGGCCCAGTCTTGAAGGCTAATGTGGTTCATGCTGGTCCAGTGACCCTGCTGTTGTTCTGCTGCTTGCCCAGCAGTGTAACAAGAAGGGGGAGTTATTCCCTGGAGCAGTGGCCTGAAGTCATTCATACTGTGTGGTGGTAGGTGGGATGCTTGTGCTACAGATTTACCCAAAGTATGGGCTTGGAACTAGTCTCAGTGAGTAGAAGAGCAGCAGTTATCCTGGTGTGAGAGGAAAAAGAACCCTGTTGTTGCAAGCTGTGCTAGGTCGCATCCTCTGCCCTTAGGGCTAGAGAACAAGGCCAGGCTCTGTTTGGCTCACTGCTTATGGGATTAACTTTGCTATCTTGCTGCTATGGTGATATGATGAGTGCTTGGAAGAAGCTGCTTCAAACAATTTCTGCAAATACACTTGCAGAACTGTAAAAAACTACATGAGACAGTGGTCATCTTAACAGGTTTGTGCAACATCCTGATGAAGAAATGGCATAAAGCAGATCTGGCTCCCTCTTTATCTCTGGCACTTCTTAGTTTTTCTTGCCAGTAGTATGAGGCAACAAGACAATGCTGTATACCTGACTGCAGCCTTAGTTCTGGACATTCAGGTGTAATAATTTCTAATATTTTTCATATGTTGCCATTGATTGTACCTAGCAAAAAAAAAATGTTCCAAATTTTATTTATTTTATAAGTAGGCTTTGTTATGGTTGAAGAAGATTTTCTTAGGCTGCATTCTTGTAAGATTTTAGGTTAATATATTAGAAAACACAGGTTTAAACATATATTTGAAATGTATAGAAGTGTCTAATATGCATTATATTTGGAATATGCTTATAACCAAAGCAGCACATTCAGTGTTACTGTTAGAAAAAAGGATACGTTTGTCATTAAATCTCAGACAAGATTTTCCTGTTTGTCTGAAGAACTTTGCTGTGGTTTAGATTTTCAGACTATAAAATGTTTATTGTTTTTGCTCTGAAATGCATGAGCATGTTTCTTCTGGGACATGCACTAGTTGGGAAGTTTTGAAGCTTATCTTAAAAAAGTTATGCCTTTTTTTTGTGTGTCGGAAAATGTTCTTATTACTCTGGAAGTTATTATCTCTTAAAATGTCAGGAACAATAGACATACTATGAAGTTGGTTTTCACCTGCAAGCATGTCATTGCTTCCTTTCCCTTACACTTTTCCTGCTTTCCCATGCATTTTCCCACTCCTTTATGAAGATTTTTCTTTATGTGACATTTTAATTATAGGGCAATAATGAAAATTAAGAAAATAATTGTGGCAACAGAAGTTAGATGTTTATATTTTTATATAATGTGTGTGGTTTTGTGCAAATATTCTTCAGTAGAAAAATGCACAGTATATTTGTTTGAACATTTGGTTCATGCAACTATGTAAATTGCATATCAGGAGACTTCCTGCAGAAGCTTTTGCATCTATCCAGGGCTCTATGCAGGTGCATCTGATTTATTACTGCAGAATGTCATGCTGTAGAATAAGGTAGTGCTACACCATGTTTTAATATTTAATCTGAGATATGGAGGGCATTGCCTATCATACCCTGCAACAGTCTCCATTGTTTTCTTGAATCCCATCTATCATCTGTGAATTTGTTTTCCTTATATTAAAAATGCAAAAGTGTCTGAGTTGCTGTGACAATCACAGTACTTCTTGTGGCAATAAAAAAAAAGACTTCGCTCTTCAGGATACTTGCAATGACATGTTTTATTTCAGCCAAACACAGCAAAACTCTCAAGATTTTTGAGTGCCATCCCAAGCGTGTACTTTACCTGTGAGGCACAATCAGAAAATAAGTAGTTAATGTAAGAGTCATTATTTTAATGCATAATGCTTTCCTTGTGGTACAAACAGAAAGCAGTTTACATTATGAATATTATTTGTGGCATGAATTATTTAACAGTGTCTGAGAGATTTAAAATACATCTCAAGGTGATACTTGAAGGACAGTTTTGAGAGTGTTGTCATCCTGAGGTGTGTTTCATGTTGACAGCTATGGCAGTCAGATCTTCAAAGAATTTAAGATCTTATGTAAAGTTTTAGATTCTCAAGTCGTTGACTTGAATGTGCTCATGCCATTAAAACTTTTTTAATCTTAATCTCTTTCAGTCCCAGCAAAGATGCATTGTGATCTTTGCACTGGTATGCTGCTTTGCAATTCTGGTTGCACTGATATTTTCGGCAGTGGATATTATGGGAGAAGATGAGGATGGACTCTCAGAAAAGAACTGTCAAAATAACTGTCGGTAAGAGGTAACAAGCAAAACTTCTCTTTTGGGGTGGACAAGAGCATATATCCGTTATATAATGGCATGAAGTAATTACCATAGTCCAGTAATGTAATTGGGAAGAGCAGGTAACAGGGGAAGATACGGTTTTTCATTTTGAATTTCTGGTTTTGGCCAAATAAAGTTCACTTTTTGAAGTTTTTTTTTTGGTGGTACGTTTTGAGCAAGACCCTTGTGTTAGTTCAGTTATTTTGTAAGCCTGGGTCAAAGCCCGTTAAGTATCAGTAAATGAGTACTGAGGTGGCTCACGTAGTTCCCAGTTTTTTCATGTCTTTTTTTCATCAAGAACAATTTTTTCTTTCTCCAGGAAGGTGACTGATCACTTTTGACCTAAGACTGCTGTCTCTTTTATATAGGAGGAGCTTATATATATATATATTCCTGTTTGCACTCCCCTAATAGACACAGTGGCTTGCCTACGAACTGTGAAGGAAATCAGTGATATAATCGGAAAGACTGGAGTGTCGACAGTGTTGGATTAAGATTTCCCTCAGACACCTGCCACAGTGGTGTATATCTTTTAGCTTTAGTTTTAAGGAGGTGATTAGTTTTTTGGCCTTTCATTTCCAGACTGCGAATCTCATTTTGCTGTTCCTCACTGTCAGCTGCCTCCATGAATCTGTTCATCAGTGATGACCTATGCTTTTCCTGAGTGGTATTGTTCAAGGTCTTGTTCTGTCTACAAATAAAACTGACTTAACAATTACTCGTAGACTTCATTCAGAGTTGTATTGTGTTTGTTGTTGGGGTTTTTTTTTCCAGGCTTTGCTTGTATGTAGAGTACCCTCTCTGATCCACTTCCTGGAAAAACAGTCGTCATTAAATAGGTTCTCAGAATCCATTCTAATCTGATCAGGGAATTGCTTGAGTGGGATGGAGCCTCTGGGCATCCTCTAGTGCATAACCCTGCTCAGAACAGTGTCACCTACAGCAAGTTACTCAGGAATGTGTGGCTCTGAAGATGGACTTCACAGCCTCCCCAGGCAACCTGTTTCCACTGTTTGTGGAGAATCTCCCCTGGTACCAGTGGCTGGGTATACAATGAGGAGGAGATAATCGAGATTTACATTTTAGAATAATTTAATGAAAGATTAGTGTTTCTTTGAGCCTTTGATCCTTATTTCTGCTATTCTTCGTTGATTTTGTGTGAAAATTCTTTCAGGACAGTGCCTTTCTATGCTACACCTGTCTCGCTGCAGACAGCACTAATTCAGAATCCAGAAAATTTTATTATATTTTTGCAATTATAATAGGTTTTTATAGTAGGTTTTTACATGCTGCTTAAGAAGAAAAAAATTAAGAACTCTAAATCTGTAGCTCCTTTCAAATAGGATATACCTGCAGTGTCAGGTAGCTTTGTCCTGAAACCAACCATCCTTCAGGCACTTTTTTTCCAGAATAGTTTTTTGATTTGGTTCTGTTCACTTTCTTGTATGCCTGCAGTTCTGGACAACCTTCTAATATATTTTCTGCATTTTCTAGAGTTCAACTAGTTTTCCTTTCCCCATCAGGGTCTTAGGAATTCTTCACTGTGAGTTGTTGCCTTCCAAAATCTTTAAAGATACTGCATGTGTCACCTCTACACCCACTATCTCCATGTGAGAATCTTTGACAGAACTAGGTCAGATGAGGGGAAGGTCTTTCTTCTCATTGCCTTTAATGTGCTGCACACGACTTCAACACATGCAGCAGCTACTGCACCATGTTTTCCTCTCAGGGGTATCAACTAGTGGCTCCCATTTTGTTCTGGATAGCTGCATAGGCATAGCCAAGGCAGAACTTCACCTTCTTCACTTTGTATTCTTCAAATGGAAAAAAATTCAGAGTAGGAGTCATGTACAGTGTTAAGGAATACCAGGATATTAGTTTTTTTATCATGCATGAGATTAATTGCTTTTGTTTCTTTGTATAGGCTGCAGTAATCTGCCTTTCCAAAGAATACTCAGTCTTTGCTCACTTTTGTTTTTGGTTCATGTGTGTCAGTCTTGTTCTCTCCTGGACTGTGTTAGAGGAGCCTGGGACTAAATCCAGCACATTGACTTTAAACATATGAGTCAATTAAACTGCTCTGCATTTACAGGGATAAAAGTCATCTCAGACCCCCAGCTCTATTTTAAGGTGCCTTTCACAGTGATTGAAGTGCGTGATCTAGCTACTAATGCCTGAACCAGAAGGCATATAAATGCTGTGTGTATAAACTGCCTAAACCATTTCTAATAGCAGTATCCAAGTGCTAGCAGTTGCTACCTGCTAACATGGATGCTTCTCTACGTGTAATGAAACTAAGTCCTTAATGTGTTAAATACATTGCAGAGTTAACTGAAGTGCTGTAAATCGATTGCTGCCTATGGCATATATTAAGTACTTGGGGCAAGCACTTTTAATAAGTAAGACAAGAGTTATTGCATTTTTATATTTCTGCTGTGTGAGTACTTTCACTGAAATACAGGAAGAGGTGCTTACACTTGCAGGATGTGCTGAGACAGAATGGTAATAGATGGTCCTTTTTTTTGGCTGGTGAAGTGTTTGTCAAAGGCAGGTGTACATATATGATCTAGAATTCTTTTTTGGTATTAATTTATTGAATTTGTGGAGGGGCTTGATGGGAAAGGATGCTGTTGATTTGAAAAGAACTTCACTGATGGTTTGTTAAAGGCTTTTATCTTCTGAAAATCAATTTCATTTCTGTCTTTTCTTTTTAAAGAAAAATACACCTGAAATAGAACTGTGTTCTAGAATCATTCTTTGGCTAGAAATTTTTGGAGCTTGTGTCAAAAAATACCGAATTTTCAAGAGTGGGAAAGAGAAAGTAACAGGAAGGCATTTTTAGAGTCTTTTGTAGCCTGAGAGAGGAATCATTGAGGTATGTTTTAAGCAGTATTTTCCAGTAAGGCATACATCTTTTTTTGTTGTTGTGATTGTATTGTTCATGAATACAAATGAAGCCTTTCTGATCTGGTTGTTGTAATGCAACATGAGGTTCCCCTTCTGTGAGTCATTCCTTAAACTCTTACTGCATAAGAAATACTTGCTGCATATGTTGCCAAAATGACCTTACTCTTTATTGATGTATTTATTTCTCTTGGGAGCTTTGTAACAAATACAAGTCAGGGAGTGGAAAAAGAGGCTTTTTGGCATGACTTCTCTGATTGCTGAAGGGATTGATGCCACCATCTAAAATGGTGCATAGGAAACAGCACTTTTTGAAGAAATTGAAATACAATTGAAACTAAAAATATGAATTATGATTTATAATCATTGAGCTTCTTCCTGAAAAGCTCAGCCTGTGGTTGAGAACTGATGTGCATCTTCCCTTACAGGTCATTTGTGACTGCCACAATGTGAGGCCATATTGCTATGGACTGCTAACCATTTCCCATTTTGTTTGTTGCACAGGAAGAGGAACTTGACATTCAATAATATTGAGTAAAATATCTGAAAGAAGTTTGAATATTTGAGATTTAAAAAGAAATTATTGAAATTAATCTTTTGTCCTTTGACATGTACATACAGAAACTTCTTTTTCTTTTTAGCCTGCTTTGCATGTTGCAATCCAAAAATACAAATAGGTAACTTAAAGGCACTTATAACCCTGTCCTAATAATTGAAGGCAACTATTATGGCAAATAAGTGTACTTATCAGATTAAATTATCAAGCATCATTGTAAAAATTACTGTCTCTTTTACTGAAACAAACATTGCAATTCAAAGAGATGGGGAAGGTCTGTAAAATTTGTCAGGCAGACAAATTCAGATTCTGATTTGAGTTCTGAAGCCTAACTCCTGTCTGGAAAACTGTATTGGTTTAGATGAAATAATGCTGTTTGTACTTATTTCCACTGTCCCATATAACTTTCATACTGTGAATTATATGTGGAAAAACTGGCTGACTGAAAGTAGACTTGCAGTTTTACATTTTTACAGTTGGATCAGGTCTGCTAAGAGGCAGCTTTTCACTTCAGAAAGTGCTGTAAACTTTTGGCTGTGTTCCGCAAAATTTTATTTCATAATGCTGGACTTAAAACATGCAAATTATTTTTGACCCATCCTATTAAAAGGAATGTCAACTGATTGACATTTAAGGAATAAAAAAGTAGTAATGACTGTGAAAAGTTGAGGTTTTGCAGTTTGTGCTCAGTATGTGATGCAAATAATTCTCTTGAGACATCCACAATAATGTTGTTAGGCAGCTCTGATGGATGAGACTGGTTAAGAGGCAATGCTTATCAGTCTGGGAATTTGCCTGTCTTGCTGTGGGTCCATTAGACACTGCATTTATAAAATTAGATTATTGTAATTTGAAAATAGTACATTTTAATGGCTGTTTTATTGTGAATAAATCTTGGCTAGCCTCTGATCTAATCTCAGTTAAGACTTACTTGGCTTTGTTGGGATTGACTGGTAAACTCTAAAAATTGTAGTTTGGGCAACAGAAGAAATTATAGCTATTAAGAGATCGTCTGTGTTACCCAAACTGTTGAACCAAGGTCATTTTGATTTATTACCAGTAACTTGAGCTGTTCAATATGCCTCTTCTGCTTATTGCTGCTGATAGTCATGCTGGGGTTCTTACAGAGCTTGCACGTGCCTTGTCTGACTGTCTTTTCCAATATCCACTGGCATAGCTCCTTCCTCTGGCTGTGGGTTGGACCTTGTTTCTTGAGAGGGACTACAAAACAGCAAGGTGGAAAAGAAAGCAATGGTAGCTACTTTCCATGGTTCCCAAGCTTAGTGTGTATTAAAACTGTTGTCATAATTACAGGGCTTTTTCAATTTTCCTTCTTTGATGATAGCTGGAGGATTTTCTTGGTTTGTGTGTGTGTTTTCAAGGCAGATTTTGTGTTGTGTTCTGTTCTGGTGACACTATTTTGATAATTTATTTTCTCAAGAGTAATATATACTGAAGGTCGTTGTTCTTTTGTGTTTGGATTTGTGTTGGAGGAATTTGCTGTTCTGTATGAAATGAATGGCAAAACTATCACTTCATGATTGTAAGAGAGGCTTTGACCAATTCTGCCCTGTGACAAGTAGGTGATAATACCTGAGCAGTGTTTGTGTGTTGGCTTTAGATATTGTTTGGATTGGTTTGGATAAGGGTTTGCATCCTCTGCAATTGAGGTTTCCTGGAGAAGAGCTGAATATTCCTGTCAAAATGCTAAGCTTTAGAATTCAACAATACCCTGCAACACTGAGTTCCAGCAATTAAATCTAGCATTATACAGTAATTGTTTATATTGAACAATTGCTATGTGTTGCATGCATTGCTTTCAATTTCATTAGGTGGTTTTTATCCAGTTGTGAAAGAGGGCCCACACTTGGAGCCTACAACTGATTTTTTTTCTGTGGCTTTGTAAATCTTTTTTTCAAGTACTCTCTGCTATTTCACCAAGTAGTTTTGCAGCACTATTAAGTAAGCATACTGCAGCACATGCTTACGTTCATTTACCTTGGAAGTGCTTTGCCCCTGGCTGATTGTGGGGGAGATTTTCTCTGCGCTGCGTGGGTTCTGAACATAGCAAGGTTTATATTGACTGATTTCTATTTAATAAACAAACTATGACAGGCATAATAGTTAAATGTCTAAACAGAACAAGATGCTCAGATTTTGAAAACAAGCCTGTTAAAGAGCAACTTGAGATTTCTGTTTACAAAACAACTCTTCCGCTTGGCATAAAAATGCCTTCTGTCAACATGATGGACAAGGAGATTGAGTGCACCTGCAGTCAGTTTGCTGATGACACCAAGTTGGGTGGGAGTGTTAATCTGCTGGAGAGTTGGAAGACTCTTCAGAAGGATCTGGACAGACTGGATCAATGAGCTGAGGCCAACAAGGCAAAATACCAGGTCCTGCCCTTGTGCTATGACAACCCCATGCAACACTAAAGCCTTGGGGATGAATGCCTGGAAAGCTACCTGATGGAAAAGAACCTGGAGCTGCTGGTCAATAAGTCACTGTACATGAGCTGCCAGTGTGCCTGGGTGGCCAAGAAGGCCAATGGTGTCCTGGCTTGCCAATAAATATTGTGGTCAGCAGGACCATCCAGGTCCTGCCCTTGTGCTATGACAACCCCATGCAACACTAAAGCCTTGGGGATGAATGCCTGGAAAGCTACCTGATGGAAAAGAACCTGGAGCTGCTGGTCAATAAGTCACTGTACATGAGCTGCCAGTGTGCCTGGGTGGCCAAGAAGGCCAATGGTGTCCTGGCTTGCCAATAAATATTGTGGTCAGCAGGACCATTGATTGTCCCGTCCCCCTGTACTTGGCACTGGTGAGGCCACACCTTGAGTAGTGTGTTCGGTTCTGGGCCCCTCACTACAAGAAAGGCATTGATGTGCTGGAATGTGTCCAGAGAAGGGCAGTGGAGCTGGTGAAAGACCTGGGAGGACTGGCTGAGGGAGCTGGTGGTGTTTAGCCTGGAGAAAAGAAGGCTCAGAGGAGACCTTGTTGTTCTCTACAACCACCTCTCTTCTCCCGTCCTCTCTTCTCCTGTCCTTTCTTTTCCTTTCAACATGCTCAGAAGGCTGAAATTACTTCATCCAAGCAGGACTCATAAGATTTCCGAGGTAATTTTCTATACTGGATTGCAGGCCTGTACCAAACAGAGTTATTAATGTTCTCAAGATCTCGAAGACTGATTTGTGACATTTCAGAGAGGTTTTTATTCTGCTTGGTGAGCATAGCAGTCCAGCTTAATAAAGCTCCCTGATAAATCCTTCTTCCTTTCTTCTGTGGAAAAAACATTAAAGGTAGCTAAAAATTGTAGTAGAATCTGTCTGAATTCATGCTCTATTTCGGGGTGACTTGTTCATTCAGTCAGGGCTGACTTTGCATCAGATACTAGCAAGCATCTGTTCCAGTGGCACCATTTATTTTTAATTGCTTCTCCACCCTCAGAGCAGTATATGAAAAAGATACTTATTATCCTGTCAGATTGTATTAGATGTATTGTGTTCTGTGTCTATGTCTAATCATAGTATGGTACTGTGAGTGTCCTCTCGATTAGCGTGATTTGATACTCCTCAAGAATGCAAGTATAACATGCTCGACGCTGCCTTGGGTGACCTGCTGAGTATGTGGCTGCCTCCCCAAGCACCAGGGCAATGCCTCAGTTAAGGAAAAGTGATTGTGGTGTCTGCTGAAGCCTAAGCATTATGCAAAACTCTCCGTCCTGTTTGGCCGGGTGAGCTTCAGCAGACTCTTTTTCAGCCACAAGCTTCTCATTTTGCTATTGTAGCGCTGAGGTTGCAGTCAGCAGCAGTTCTTGGTGTTGATGCCCTGCAGGGAGTCATGAGGGAGAACTGGTGGTTGAGGTTTGTTAGGACTGTTTTTCCAGATGCCCTGTACAGGTACAGGAAGATGTACTTTGGTGAAATGTTTGGGATTTTCTTTGTTATTCTGAATATTTTCTTCCTGGTTTATTTTCCTCTTGTTAATACATGGGTGAAATTTAGGTGTAGCCAGAGGCATCTCCCTATGGTCTTTCATATGGTGTCCATATGTTCATGTCTCTCTAGTTAGTTAGAGCATCACTGTCTGCAAGTAACGCATTAGATACAAAGTAGTCTCGTGTGTTGGACAGCCTAATGTCAATGACCTTTATAAATGAAGAAATTATGAGTTTGCTTCTGTCATTCAACTTACCTACATCCAATTGTCTTGACCAAGAGGAAAAAACTCACTGGTGAACCATCTTATACCATAATAATTTTTTCATGTTATATTTCAGGGTTTTTTTTCATATTTAGTTTGTGTCTTGTCAAACTGACCAGAAAACAGAAAAACAGTGCACAATTTCCAGCCTTGGAATGTGCCAGATGCAATGACTTGTCTGTTGTTTATTCTCTATGTAATGACCAGTTGTTTCCAAATAAGGTTATTGCAAAATTATTACACATCTCAAAGAGAGTTTTCATGACAGACAGCATCATAATTTGGTAGGCTTAAATATGATTTCTTCACATGTTAAGTGTTGAAATGGCTCTTCTAAGAGCCATCAGTGATTTGCATGCCTTCTGATATGAGGGGGAGGATTCATCTTGCCTCAGACTAAACTTTTGATGGATATTTAATGGCACATTAGAAGCGTTGGCTTTGACTTTTTAATGTTTTTCTAGATCTGCTTGAAACTCTTGGAATAAATATGGTGCACTCACATGTGTAACCACAGATTATGTCTGATATCTTTTGTCAGTTCGGCAGATATACGGTAAATTGATCTTCACTGATCTATCAAAATATTTCTTTAACAAACCTGTTGGGAAAAGAAACTGGGTTTTTTGTTTTCTTTGTTATTTATGAATTAGCTCCTCAAGTCAGCTGGATTTGAATCAGGCTCTAAAATAATAATTTTTAGAACTCTGCTTCTACTAACTGAGTATTGGAGAAAATTGCAGTTCTACTAATAGTTTAGCAAATTCTGAATATGTGTAAGCTTCATAACTATTCACAGAACTTTAAAGAAAGAATGAATGTGTGTTGTGGTTTAACCCTAGCCAGCCACCAAACACCACTCAGATGTTTGCTCACTCCCCCACCAATGGGACAGGGGAGAGAATCAGAAGGGTAAAAGCTAGAAAACTTATGGGTTGAGATAAAGACAGTTTAATAGACAAAGCAAAAGCTATGCACACAAGCAAAGCAAAACAAGGAATTAATTCACTTCTTTCCACAGGCAGGTGGTGGTCAGCATCTCCAGGAAAGCAGGGCCCCATCACACATAACAATTACTTGGGAAGACAAATGCCATCACTCCAAATGTCCCCTCTTCCTCCTCCTTCCTCTCGCTTTATATACTGAGCATAATGTCCTATGGTATGGAATATGTTGTTGAGCAGTTTAGGTCACCTGTCCTATCTGTGTTTCCTCCCAATCTCCTATGCACCCCCAACTTCCTTGCCAGTGTGGCAGTATGGGAAGCAGTGAAGGCCTTGGCTCTGTGTAAGCACTAATTAGCAATAACAAAACCACCTCTGTATTACCAACTCTGTGTTCTGCACAAATCCTAAACGTAGTCCCATGCTAGCTATTGTGAAGAAAGTTAACTCCACTTCAGCCTAAACCAGCACAATGTGTCACCAGTATGAGGAGGGCAACTGCCATTTCATTTTTGTTCAAACACAATCAAAAATAGTAGTCCTTTTTTCATCCAGTTTTGGTTCACTTGTATCAGCTTGGCAGTGCATGTTTTGCAGTTTGTTGCAGATGCTGGTGGAGAGTAAAAAGACTTCGGGTTCAATGAAGGCTCTAGAGGATACTAGGGGCGATGTGTTTTGGGGAATGAAGGCTGAAGTGCTGCAGTAGAAGTGTCTTCTCAAGCATGCCTCTGGGATGACGACAGTCTCCAAGAGCTGCCCCATCTGGTGTGTTTTATAGACACATGTAAGACACCTTAAAGATATCCTAGACACCTTCCAGTTTTGGGCAAAGACAGGCTGCCACAACCTGAAGCTAGTCCCTCATTACAGCATCTTCGGGAAATGGCATGGGAAAGCAGTAGAGGTGTAGACTCCATATGACATGAGACAAACTATTCTTTTTCCTAGTGACACATCTGTTAGCATGTGAAAAGTGTTCTTCAGGACTGACTAGAGAGGAGAAAACAGTGAGGTGCTCAAAATTGCTCTTGAGAGGAGTCACAGAAATACCTAGGATGAGCAGCCAAGTGATTCTGTGTCTGAGGTACTGCTCTGGCCATGTGCACGTGGTAGGCTTTCCAGATAAAATATACTACTTATTTTTGAGGAGGGCTTTTTTGAGAATCAGGATTTTGCTATTCAAATATATTCCATAGGGTAATTACCAATAACTCAGCTAATGCTGTATACTAGGATGTGGAAGGGTGTGGGGTTTCTTTTGGATTTGGTTGGGTTATTGGTTTGGGTTTTTTTTACTCTAAATGCATTAGACTAAACCATTCTTTTAGTAGAAATATAAATGTTACTTTATCAAACTACATATGTCCATTTTTTGAGATCCCAGCACTTTCTTCATCTTGGCCAAAAATTTACCCATTGGTTTTCCTTTTTATTTTAATTTTTTTTCCCCAGGTTTTAATTTGGATGCAACAAGTTTTAACAGATGCAGTTTTAATCAGATGCTATTCTACATGAACGTAATTTAATTACCATTTGAAAAAAGCCCAAAACAAACCTCACAAACCAAACCCAAAATTAAACAAATAACAACAAAACAGAAGTACAAAGAAATACATAAACCAACAGACAATAGTTAAACCTATCTTAATATTCCTAACTTATCCTGCTACATTTCCATAGAATCTTGCCTCTGTAATTTGAGGGCTGGCAATGTCCTTTGGGAATGGGTACTTTAAGTATTTTATTCTTTTCATCTGTGGATTTTTATTGCCATTCCTACCTTGACTGTATCTGCTGAATTTGCAGTGCAGATTTTAAATAGTTGCTGACTGAAGTTTTTACCTTGAATTTTCCTTCATTGGTTTGCAAAGCAGTTTTGTTTGTTCTTGCTGGGCATGAAGGGCATTAATTAAGTTTAAGGCATTGTTGGATTGTGTAAATGTCACCACCATATAATATAATTTCATTTCTATTTTGGATAAGAGAGCTCTTATTTAGAAGATTCTTATTAAATTATTGCTAACACCATAAAATGTTTATTTGTGAATAAAAATAATATTTTGATACTTGATTGGTTTCTACAACCCTCAGCTAACACATTTATCCATCCCAAGTCATGCCAAGATTATTGAGGCCTTTTAAAAAGATGCACAGGCCAAAACAAAAAGAGGGTAGCAATCATCTTCTTACTTATTGTGTATAGGTATATGATTATTCAGTCCAAATCAATGTTGCTCTTTACACTTAATGAAGTGTTTATGTAGGAAGATCAGAAGTTGTGTGGAAGGAAATAAAAAGACAATGTATATTTTGTCATTAAAAAAAAAGTCTCATTGTCCCTGTAATAATTTGCCGTATTCAAGCCTTATAAAAGTTTTTTTTGTATGAACTTTCACACTCATAAGATGAATGTAGAAAACATCTGGTCAACTAATTAATGTATATGACAGTGACTATATATACAATATTTGTTGTTCTTTTGAGAGGCTCATTAAAGTTGATATCATAGGATATTTTAGCATGCTTACAGATGGGTGAACAGTGAATGGGTTGCTGTTCAAAAGAGCTGAATAGACATAACAGCTGATGAGGGACTTGTGTGGCTGCTACACAGTTTTGTACAGGACTGACTAAATACCTCAGCTGTTAAATTTTACATAATATGAAAATCATGGTAATGGTATTTACCCAAGACTTAAGTATGGTACAAACAAAGGAAAGATGCTGAGATTCTTTTCAGTGGCTAAACAGGTAGTGAGTGAGTGCTTAGTGTTGTGTTGGGAAATCTCAGCTCCTGATTTCTGATGGATGGATATGCAGGGTGTTCCCTGCAGAGTGTGTGCCATAAAATATAAGTGGGATAATTGAGATTTAAAAGACAGTGTTAACACAAGAACAGCTGCTGGATTTCTTTAGGCATGACAGGGGCAAGAATGGCTTCACTGAAGGAGAGCGGCATTGTGGCATCCTAGTTGTGTGTGCCTTACTGTCCTCATTTCTATTAGAAAGGAAACTGCCTGCAACAGGTTGCAGGGCAGAGCTTCTCCAGCTGCAATTCGGGTACATTACCTGGAGTGACTATCAGCAAACAGGCACTTAATATGAGGCAAACTGTTGCATGTTATTGTATTTGGAAGACCTTTTTTAACAATATTTGTAGATAGCGAATCTTGAAAACATCAGTTAAGACTTAAGAATGTATAAACAAATAAGCTGTTAAGAAAGCAATCTCAGGATTTTTGTGTGTGTGATTTTTTTGTATTAAGTGAGAATTTAGTAGAACTGTGGCATCAAATTGCTATTGAGATATTTAGAAGAACAGAAATAAAACCAGTGCAAAATTTGCATCTTCTTGGTGAGAGGGCAGAAATCTAATGGGCAAAATGGGATTACATAAAAAGAAAATTGGTTGGTCCTTTCTTAAAAATAAGGAGAAAGTGGGAGGGGAAACCCAGTACTTTTGGTGACTAAAATGAGGGTTAAAAAAAGTTTTTCTTGTCCTTGTTTAGAGGTTAAGCATGAGCTTTTGAAAGATGTAGACAACCCAATTGTGTGGAGTTTTTGATAAGCATATCCTGGAGATCTTCAATTACAGTATGGTTCTGAACAGAGAAAGCTAAATGATGTAGTGCCTCTTGGTTAATAGTATATGTGGCATTCTAGATAATAAATAGCAATAGCAGATAAATTTCTTATTCTAAATTCAACAGAATTGGGTCACACTATTTCTTTTTTTTTTTTCAGTAGGAGCTTTGCAATATGTACCTCATCTTTCTTTATTTCAATTCACCTCAGATCCTCAGGATCCTCATGTTTTCATACTTTACCCTTCAATGCAGCATCTAGCTGTCTACTGTGTGATAATGTGAGGTACAGATCTGCTCTTTGCAAGGGTGAGGTTTTAAATTTTTGAAGCACTGAGTGGCAAAACACCTTGATGGTAGGAAAATGACAGAGGCACTGTGGCTATATCACATGGGCAGGACACTGGCAGGCACTAAGGGGGGGGAAATACCATTCTTCTCATTAACCCCAAATCTGCGGAGCAAGTTTCATTTCAAGAACTTTCAGTGCGAATGTGGATGTTTTGAATAATGAATGGTGGTGTGTTAATTTGTTGATGCTTTACCTACAAACTCTGATTTGAAGTAGTTCATGTTACTGTTCATGTGGACTCTTGGTTTACACCATTAAATTTTTTCATGCAATAAAGATGTTTCCATATAGCTTTCTTATTTTTACATTTTTTAAAAATTTCTTTTCCTTCCCCTTGACAGGCATCTATAACTTGTTTTCCTTCCTCCTTTCCTTACCTTGTAATTTGAGTTTGGCTTTGGCTTTGTGAGATTCTGATAGTGTGCTGGCTCTTCCCTTGGGCTTTTCCTTACAGGCATTTTTGTGGTCTTCCCCTATCCCCCAGTGGTTTAGAAAGTGGCATAAACTCCATTCCCTGGAACATTTTCAGACTCCCTCCTACACATATGCATGTTCCCTGCCTAGATGAACTATCTCGAGTCTATATTTGGAGACAGGGAGCATATCGAGGATAAATCTGTGTTGGCCACAGTGCTGCAAATATCAAACAAATCCACAGTTTTAAGTCTTGCGATAACTAAGACAAGAATTTGGCTAAATAGTTTTGGTGTAATTATTAGAAGTCTGTGTTGTAAGATAGTGAGTCCAGTGAATATGCTTTTGTGATCCTCAGTTTTATTAGACTTAAAATCAAAATACAGAATCTGTTGTACTCCTGTAAGAACGATCATTTTTTGTGACAGCAATTAGTAGGTTTTATTAAGGTGTACTGAAACCAAGAAGGCTCTTCTTGGGTTGGCCAAGGGATGTCTATTGGGGGGAAATATGTAGGGTTAGTGTTTAACCAAGAGATGCTGTGGAGGAGTGCTATTTCTCTTTTCACAGAAGGGAAGGTGCATTTAAGCCCTTACTTGGACTTGGATTCCTGAAATTAATTCACCCTTTGAAACTGGGCATCCAAATGCTGGATGACTGCCCTGAGGAATGGCAGCTCCTGGTATTGCAATCCTCTTCTGCCAGCCACCTCAGCCTGAAGCTTTTCCAGAGGGATTGCATACACTGACCTCTCACTGTGCCCCTTACTTGGAAGGATAGGTGATGTCCTTTGAAGAAGCACCTTTAAATCAGCTTTAAATCAGCTATACTGCTGTTCCCACCTCCAGGTAGAAACTTGGGACCCAGTGGTTCTCTGATATTGTTCTTGCTTGCAGTAGTGACTTAAAACCCATATACCAGGTGCAGCTTTTGGGAGTTGAAGTTGCAATTAGCTATACTTTTGCTCTTTGGGTTCTTACAGAAAGCAGCTTGTTTTGTTAAGGTCAAGCAAAAAAAAAAATAATTTTAACGTTCCTTGCTACATGGATCAGGAAGGGCCTTTGTTTTGGTAGTCTCATTGGAAGTGAAAGGTGCTGTTTGAATTTTCTGTGGAGTGTGAAGACTGGTCAGGTCAGCTGGTTTCTCCTGCCTCAGCACCCTCAGGCACTTGTCTCTCAGCAGTCTGCCATAAGAATCCGCTGACCATCTCTCAATTCTCCCCACAGCTGCAAAACCCATTAGAATGTTTTAGTGCTGACAGGCAGAAATGCTGTAAAAATGCAAATTTTCTTCTGCTGAAGGGCAAGATGCCAAGAAATGCTTTTCAAAATATTTCACTGCTGAATAAGGATTTAGGGGAGTTGGTACAGCTGGAATGCAGTTTTAAGCAACAGGAGAGAAGACTATACCATCTATAAGATCACTTGTATTTTGGTTCTTCAGTCACTTCAGGACTTTGGCACAGAGTTTGCTTTTTGCACTTACACTTTTTTTTCTTTTTTTTTTTTTTTTTTTTTTTTTTAATCAGAAAATAATGGGTAGTGGTCTGCTTTGCACAAAAGAAGGATTGCTTTGTAGGCTCCAAAATGGCACTGTGGTCACCTGCCTAAATGTGATACTGAGAAGCTCTACAGAAAAGTCCAGGATAGAAGGGTCATTTTTTTTCAGCAGATATTTTAGCTAGTTGTGGCCATTGATGCTCTGTAGAGTGGTGGCCAAGTGAAATGCAGAGTGCTGCCCTTGACTCAGTCAGTAGAGTATTAAGCCAAAGAGATTGTTCTGTTTTTTCTTTAAAAGCAAGAAGATTTAATTAAAATAACCATGTTTTCTATTGCAAAATAAATAGATTCTGAGTGCTTTGTCCAGATTTTAGAACAGACTGTGAACTTTGATCAGAAACTTTTGGCATTATTTTTTCTTTCATGTCTTAGCTGAAATAGTATTATGACTGTGTAGCAGTTGATATTTAAGACTGATTTGAAGGATATTATTTTCTTCCCTTAATCAGGGGCTGAAAAAAGGGAGGAGTTGATTATATTTCTGCATTTTTCCACTGTAACAATGTACACTCTATAGAAACAATGCAAAAATTTCCTCCTCCGTTAGTCCTCCTTTGCCCTGTGTGAGCTGTCCAGGCATAATGTGCATGATACGTTCTCTGCAGTGCAGTCACTTGTATTGATGTACTGTGTTTGTGTTGCTGTTATTTCAGCTTAGTTTTCAGTTTTGCATCAGATGATCATTAACAAGGGCAGGTAGAATTTGGAAAGGGCCATTTTGCAGTTCAGCAACATACTTTCTTTGAGGATTGTCACTAGCATCTTCAGAATGTTTTACAGAAGTATGAACAATAAGCCAAAATGATGTCTTTTTTGTGTACTTTCTTACAGCACTACTGAAGTGCATACTGAGTGTTTAATGAGGATTGCTTGATTCAGCAATATCAAGAAAGAGGAGCTCTTTGTAGTAAAGTTTCTGTAGTGATCTCAACAGTACACAAATATGGAATTAATACATATACTTCAGTATTGCCTAATTTTAGTCTGAGTAGTTGGGAAAGGGGCATACAAATGTATTTGAAGATTCTCACAAGTTACTCTGAGACAAATCTGGGTCACACAGAGCTGTCTGCAGTGCTCAATGCAAAGTGTGAAAGTCCCATTATAGGAGCAAAATATAAAGAAGGCAGAAGAAATTGTACCCTCCCACAGGGAAGTGAAACCTAAAAATGCCAGTGGGCAGTTTAACACTGTTTGAGAGGCTCAGTGGTGTTGGCACAGACGTACCCTGAAGGTGTGTACAAATTACAAAAGAATAGGTTAGCTTTTTTTGATCTCAACAACCACAGACTTGTTTTTGGGGTTTTTTTGTAATCCTGTAGTAATCAAAGGCCTGTCAGCTGGATCATCTGTTGCTGTACCAAACTTTTTTTAGCCCTTAGCTATATCTGAGAAACCATACTGCAAGGTACAGGGTTTATCAATGGAGCTGACTGAAGATTAGTTAGCTTTGTTATGGTATTAAAGTTGTATGTAGTATCTTCATTATTGCCCTGATATATTCGTGGAATATTTGTGTCTTATAATCAAAAGCATTTTGATAAGTTTTCCACTTGCCCTAGTTATGTTAACTTGATATGCTATTAGATAACTAACCCATGTGTGGCAATTCTAAGAAAGAGTTAGTTGTAGATTATTGACCGAAAACTTAGGTTTTAGTTGTTTCTGCTATATCTCTCATCTGGAAATAAACTGAAACTGTCATGTCTAGAGCCTTAACTCACAAATTCTGACTTTGTTGTTTCTAGTTATAGCCAAGAGGAGCTTATTTGACAAATCTAAAAAAGATAATAAAAGCTTTGTATAAAGTTCAAAGACTTATCCACAAGCAATAAGAGTTTGCTTTTAATTTCTTTGGGAGGCACATAGATATGGTGTTTAATTAGTAACAAAAATCAAAGACTAAACATCCATTTTGTAAGTGCTACTTTTTATTTAAAACTAACTTATTTCATATTGGAAGTAAGTTGTGTTCATATCAATCTTTGTTGTTGTTGTTGCATCTTCTCTTTTCCTCTCCTTTGCTCTCCAGATCCAGCAATCCATCATGATGATGGTATGTACCTTTTTTTCCCCCCTCTTCCAGGTTTCAGGTAATACGAATTCATTGAACTCATACTGTTGCTAATAATGTGGCAATGAAGAGGGATATATTTGTTTGACATATTATTCAAGCTTAATGGACTTCCTATGTGTCTCACCATCTAGTGAGGCAAGAATACTGATTGGCCTTTTGTTACTGTTGACTGTAATGTGGGACACACTTGTTAGACACTAGTGACAGGTTAAGAGTAAAAGATAGCTGGAGTGAGAGTGGCAAAACAGCTAGCCTTTGGTCTTTGTTCCTCAGTCCCCAGCAAATATTCTGTGTTTGGTTTTGTTCAAGGTCAAAAGTAGTGGCAAAGCTTTGAGCTCCCCTATCCATACCTCTTTTTTTTAATGAGATGGGTTGTAAATTTTGTTCTGCTGGTCAGTGCCAATGTTTTAGAAATCCAATGCATGCTGGAAGGTCAGAACATTGCATGCACAGTGGCCAGCCTTGAAATTTTGCAGAATACCTGATTGCATGAGATGTAGCTAAGTGAAAATTAGGCTCTATATCAGAAAGAGGAAAAGTTACAGAAAGGATCTTGGCTTATTTTCTGAGGAACTTATTTCCAGCAGGGTTGGGTTTTTTTATTACTATGATTATTTAAAAATCCAAGAAGGCTCCTTTCTGTTGGTTAAGCAGCTGCAAGGTAACAGTTCTAAAGGCAAAGCACTGCTCACTCCACTCTGGCTTGGCTTGGTGTGATGCTGGACCTATATTGGTATTGGATCTAAGTAGAAAGAATAGTAAACCAAAAGTGCAGAGCACAGAGTTGGAGTAACTGAGTTTTCTATCACATTGCTAATGAAACAGTCATGGTTGTTCATGTCCCTCTTGTGCTTTTTAATTTTACTACCAGGTATTTTGCTGCTTTATAAAACTGTTGTTATCTCTTTCCTAAAGTATTTCTCAAAGCTCCTCTCTGTAGTGTATTGTGGGCAGGAAGGGAGTGTGGCTGGAGCCAGGCAAATGAACTGTGATTGCTGCTTGGACCAGCAAAGAATTAGGGCACCTCCTTGTCTCCATCTGCATTCTCTGGGGTGCTTATTTCTTGACTCTAGTTCTCTCTGTTGGAGTATTGGTGACTATCTGAATCTGGAATTACCATGTTTGAATGCAGTAACTACTTAGTTGAAAGTTGAAAAGACTGCTGCTAGTCTATACCGGAACAGTTTTGGCTTGATGGCTCTCATTTAGAGAGAGATTCTACCTCAAAAAATACTTCTAAATTATTTTAAGCACCCCATATAACCAAGTGTTTTGATTGTTTGAAAAGTTAACGTGTTAAATTATTTCTTTTTTTACCTCATTTGAAATACTTAGCTGCTTCATTTTTTAAAATAATAATATGTCACTGAAAAGATTCTTAGTAACAACATTCATATCATTAAGAACATCTCATTAAGAACAGAATTCAGTTTCCTTTAAAATTTATTTTGTATGCAAAGCACTTGTAATAAATTGAAGTCTACTTGGAATTCTGTATTTCAAGTAGTTAATAATTCAACTAACCAGTTCTTGCGGTTTGTATGAGAAGATACTTTGTCTATGTGGCTTCTGGATTTGGGGTCTTGATGGTTTTTGATAGAATAGTTTGATGTCTTCCACCTCACAATCTGGAGTTTTGGAATTTTCAAAAAATGATTTCCTTCTAGAATGCTTGGAAGTGAAGGCACTGAAAACCGCTAGGTCAGCCAGTCAATGAAGTGCAGCCCGATATAGTCTTGAAGTCTCATGACCTCAGAATTAAACTGTGTGAAAACTGAAACCAAATCCCCATTCCTGAACTTGTACGGAGCTTGGTTGTGGGGTGGATACATGGGGCAGTGTTCAGCACAGATTATTATGTCAGCAAAGCTTCTTAGTTTGTTTTGGGGTGGGTTTTTTTACAGCAAGTGGCTACTGTTTTAATCTTCATTTTAGCTGTTTGTTGTCTTTTAGTTATGTGACATACTAGAAAGCTTGCAATCACAGAAGTATTTGATTTTCATAAACAGCCCCACCCTCACTGGGCAGTCTGTTTATATGCAGAGAAGACAGCAATGCATTCTTTTTGGCTTTCATATGCTTTGAAGCTGAAATAATTTTGTTTTCATGAGATCATATTGTTGTGGCTCACTGATGTATTTCATAACTGTGCTATAATTATAAGTTATGTGGCTATTGTTTCTTGTTTTTAGTAGCTGAAATGACAAAATATAATAATGAGTAGATTTTTCATGTTCCCCTATTTTAGCAAAGATGGATTTACATTTAACGATGTGATTCTTGTGTAATCCAGTATTCCAGTTCAGAGACTCTAGGGCTGAAAACCTGACTAAAACTTCCCTTTGCATTATGAGATATGAAAGATATGTTGTTATTTTAATTAAAGAATGTATGACTTCTTCCACCAAAGCTCTTGAAATTGCAATTGCAATGCAGTTATTAAATACTGAATTAACATTCAGCAATAATGAAGGAGATAAGGAAGAAGAACTGTCTAGAAGATACATAGAGTGCATTAATATAAAATAACATTAGAAACTTTATTTATACTGAAAGCTACTATTTTATATTGGGAATCGGGGAATAATTCATTAAAATGTAAACCAAAATAAATTTAAAGAAGAAAACAAACCAAAATGCTTTATAATTTTTTTCATTTCATTTTAATTTGCCAGAAAACTTTTGTTTCTTAATTTCTTCTTGGTTGAGTGTCTTATATTTAAAAAAAATCAAATAATGCCCTATGATATCCAGAATTAATTTGATTAAATGATATTAAATCCTTCTTCAGATTCATGCATGAGGCCTACAAGAAATCCTGCTAAGCACACTGCATTTTCTTTGCATCAAAGGCTAAAATTATTGAGATTATTTTAATATTGGCAAATTCATAATGAATTATATACATAGCAAAATTAATTTTAAATTGTCTCTAAACTGTTTCATTCTGTTTATTCTGAGGTTGTGTAGTATAGTGTTATACTCTTTTATGCTAGATGCAACACAGATATTCTGTTCCGTTTTGGGGTAGCATTATGAGTTTACTTAATGGAATCTGAACAAGTTTAGAGATGTTCAGTGTCTTTGCCAAACTGTTGCAGTCCCGTCCTGTGATTGTCAGGCAGTTGTCTAGAAGACACAAGAAGACTTTCATGTTACTGAAAACCATCTCTACTTTTTTTTCTTGGAGTGTATTTGCGATTGAAAGAGTACTATTTTATTTTGTTTGAAAGCAAATATATAAAATAAGGGTCATTTAAATTGTTTACTTTCATGTGCTCTAAGTCACAGTAATGGCTGTGTTATTATCCAAGTAAAGTGCATTTTTTTGTCCAGGATAGTTTTCCACAATGAGCTTTGCAAAATCTGGATAATCAAATAGAGCAGTGAAGATGTGCCAGCATAAACTTCTGAAGTTGGATTGGTGACTTAATATTTGGAAGTATGTTGGCCAAGACCTGAAGGATTAAGGAAAACTGGGAAAGGAAGTTATGTTCCAACATACTTGGGGAGGAAAGGCAAAACCATTAATTCAGAGAGTTCTTTTAAGAATGCACTGTAAGATAAAGAAAGTATTGACAAATATTCATCACAAAATTTGTGATGAATTGAGTCAGGAAACAGCTGATAGGAAGGGCTAATAGAATGGAAACTATCCAGTCAATGGAGTATTTTAAATGATTTATTTCTCATCTGTGCTGTACTCAGAACATGGAAAACCTTATTTACAAAAGACTTCGTCATGATCCTTTAAAACAAGTCAGTGGAATATTGTCATGAATTTCCCCAGGCACAAGAGTAAGTCAACAACAACTGAACTATTTTAGCTAAATTAGAACCTGTTCTTTGAATGTTGTTTTTACATTTGTTTGTTCCTGTGACGAAGAAGTTTTCTGCCATCTAATAATGCTAGAATTAGGACAGACTAGACAATATGCTGTGGTGTGATGTTCTTGGCTGGATGCCAGGTGTCCACCAAAGCCACTTCATCACTCCCCTGCTCAGCTGGATGGGCAAGAGAGAATATAACGAAAGGCTTTTGTGTCGAGATAACTACAGACAGAGATCACTCACCAGTTACTGCCATGGGCAAAACTGACTCTACTTGGGGAAATTAGTTTCATTTATCAGCAGTAGAGAATTAAACCCAAATCTTAAAAGCCCCTTTCCCCCACCCCTCCCTGCTTCTCAGGCTCAACTTCACTCCCAAATTCTCTACCTCCTCCCTGCCAGTGGCACAGGAGAATGGGAAAGGGTTGTGTGAGTGGGCCCACTGATGAGACTAATCCCAGTGGATCCTGACCCTTACAGCAGATGTGAAGCAGCCTTGAATGACTTTTTTCTATAATACTTTTGATCATCAATAACCATTTAAACTACACTGTTAAAAGCACTTGCAATTTTTTTCCTTTCAAATTCAGCATTTGTGATCCTTCTACATACTAATTATTTATCCTTTTTTATATGCATAAATTCGTGAGACACATAAAATTGCTGTACCAGAATTATCTAAAGTTGAGTATTAATGAGATCAAACAGACAAGTTAATGGGTTTGAAAAGTGAACTACTGTAGAATCCCTAATGTATAGTCTTTTTGGGCATTATTTAAAATGAATATGTTAGACCTAAACTCTGTACCAACTGAAGTGTTAGGAATTTTGTTATTCACTTTAGGGAGCCTAGATTTTAATTTGTTTTGCTTCACTGCAGTCCACCATCTGCCTCCTCAGGTGAGGGATACATGAAGGATCTGTGAACAGTTTCCATAAACAGTTGGCTTGCACCTAGGAGGGCAAGAGGAAATCTATCAATTTTGTGAGGCGTTTTTGCTTGCCAATGGACAAATAGGAGAGGCAAAGATTTGATACTTTGTTACTGCTTTTCCTTCTCCCATCACCATTACTATAAACCTTTCGAGAGTCTCTTGTTCTTTGTAGCTTTGTCTCCATTTCTGTCTTTGGAGCATCAGTAAGGAGGGCTTTACTTGGAACGTGCTGTGCAGCTCATCAGTCATTTGTGTTATTTATTGGGAATCACTAGGGCCAAGAGACAGGGAGATACTTCAAGACATTTTTCCTGCCACAGCATCTCTGTTGATATGCAGAGTTTGGTTAAAGATAAATAAGTCATTGGAATTCTTCCTTCAGGAGAGATTTATTAAAACATTTATCATTGGTTATAACTAAAGTACCAGTCCACATAAACAACTCCTCCACTCCTTCTTATGCCTGAGGTTCCTGTGGGTTTGGGAACAGAGATGTGAAATCTTCAGATCAAAATCCTCTTTTCAAAATATCTTCCTCCTCCTGCAGTGGTAGACAGGGGAAATGGCTTTGAAAGATTGTCTGATGAGGTGGTAGGAATCTACTTTAAATTGCAGGTTATTTGTTGAGAGTCCAGGTGTTTCTACCATTAAGAGTTAGGAACAATAATCAAATTGTTACCTGTTGGGTTTGTTTGTCCCGTTTCTATTCTACCATTAAGAGTTAGGAACAATAATCAAATTGTTACCTGTTGGGTTTGTTTGTCCTTTCATCTATCTATCTATCTACTATCTATCTATCTATCTATCTATCTTGACATAGTCCTAATATGGTCTCTAATAGAGAAAAGGAATAGTCTGAGTAATGAGTAACCAATAAATGTGGTGGGTTTTTTTCCTTTTTCGGATCAAGATAAGATGGCTTTATATCAAATCACTTTGTATAAGGTAAGCTAGCAGGACATTTTGTTTCTCTGTCCTTGAACCTATTTTTAGGTAGCGATTTCCAGCTGCAAACATCCAAATTCTTCTATAAACATAGATGCTGACCTGGAGCACATTAGGGAACATTTCTACTTTACTACTTAGTGTTCCTATTTAAGTTCCTTTGAAATAAGATTTATTTTTGGTCTTATGTATCTACCTTTCTTGTCTTACAGTTGGTTTTGTTCTATAATTTAATCATTTTCATGTATCTCATTCGCTGTAGCAAGTGAGTTTTCCACATCCCATCAGTATTGCTTTAATTTACTCATTATAATTTACTCATTATAATGTATGATTAAGTCAAGAAAATTCTTTTGATCTGTTGTGATCAAAGCCTTGTCTCTTTGGAATAGGTTGCTTGAAGTTTTATGCTTTCCCAGGTAGTGTTTGAAGGTTAACATATCCTCTGCTTAAAAATAAAAAATAATGGCCTGTAAATTTTGCTCTAGTGTTATACAATATTTTAGCCCATATATGTTGGAAAGAGGGACAAAATTTTCTCTTTATTTTGTAAAAGACAGCTTGTACAACTTTAGTGTATTTCCAGAGATAAGGTAGTTGACTACTATAGCAAGGTAAGGCAATAGATCAGTCTGAGCAAAGCATTTGTGGATGAGAAATTGCCACAAGGGAAAGCAGCAGTGGTACTGTAGGAGCGCAGAGAGGGAGCGTACAGCAGTGTTTTTTGAGAATCTTTGATCCTCAAGATCAGTGCCATTTCATATTCTAGCTAGAGTATTTTGTGCGCAGAAACTAGTTTGAGAGATATTGTGACTGTTAGGAAGAACCTGGGAATTCTGCAAAAGAATGGGCTAATATCACAGGAGCCAAGAGATGATCTTAGGGTCTGGAGTTACAGAAATGTTACTTAATACTCCAAAGTACAAAATAATTCATTTGCAGCTGAAAAGTAAGAATAGGTGCTACAAATTAAGAACTGGAGGAGAATGGGTATTAGAGCAGAGCATTTTATTTTATTATTGACAAGAAGCTCTTTGACTTTCATAGATTAGGATTAAATTAAAAGCTTGATTAGATTTCTGGGGTTACTGTACATTTGAAATGAGTGTAAAATGCCACTAGCCTTTGTCATCTACCTTATTCTTAAATTTACTTTTTCCTCCATTGTGACAGTGGTCAAATATCAAAACAAGCACCCAGAAAGGATTGTGTAATCTCCATCCTTGGAGATACTCAAAACTTTACCAGAGTGCTGAGCAACCTGATCTAAGTGGATCTGTTTTGAGCAGGAAGTTAGGGCTAGATGACCTCCAAGGGTATTATCTAACCTGAATTATTTGGTAATACTGTCTGCTGGTTTGTTTGCTGGAATTGGAGCTCCTTATTCCATTCTGCAGTGGTGTTCTTGCTTATAGTCATGTAAGCTTTTTATGTCCAATTCTTGCCAGGGATGTCTGCTTTCCCTAGGATTCAGTATCACATAGGTGATTCTGGCAATTGCTAATGTCCTTGCTAAGGATTAACCCTGGATCTTTCAGCAGAATTTCTACAAGGGTTTTTTCTGCAGATCCCAATCATGCAATTTCTTATCAGGGACTGAGTTAACACCTCAAAATTGTTCTTTGCAAACTTTCTGTATTTTCAACTTCTTTTTGTCATCTCTGCTTAAGAACGTTTCTCATGTTTAATATTTCCTGGAATTTATCACCCCTCAAGTTCTGCAGTTAGTCTGGTCTTGAATTAGTTGAAGATAATAATAAAACATCCTGAGAAGCAACTATGAGACAAATAAAGCTACCTAAACTGACAGCTGTTTTGTTGGAACATGTTGCTTACAGTTTTAGAGAAGTGTTGTAAAAAGAGTTTTTTCTTATGCCCATTGCACATTTCAGCAATCATTTGGCTTTTAATTAGTCTGTTTCTGCAGTTTTGTAGTCTTGGTATCTTTTTTTCTTTATTTCAGTCTTTGAACTTCACAAATTACAGCAGCAGTCATGCAGATGAAGGGAATGACTGACATCTGGTTTAGTCACTTAGCTGGCAAATATGTGGCTAAAGTAAGAGCTGACTGTAGAGCCTCCTAAAGATACATTACACTATAGACATCATTACAATTAAATTTGAACAAGAAGATATATGATCTGGAGGCAGAAAATAAGTCAGTGATCAAAAAATGCCCTTTCCTCAGACTGAGAATGGAAAAACGTTTTTTCACATTTTGTGAGACTGTAATGAATCTTAAATGTGTCTTTTTGTTTCTCATGGGATTATACGTACCATTTTGGTTAACAGTGTGATTTTTGTCACTCCCAGGCAGTAGTCCAACTGTAATTTTACTAGATTTTCCATCTTTATACTGTTTAATGGAAGCAGTTCCTTAGGGAGACTGTAATAAAAGAAGACAGAATTGCTTAGAGATGGATGCAATACTATTTACATCAGACAAGATGTAACCAGAAGTGCCAAGTATTTAATGCTATTTCAAAAGGCATTGATAAATTTTAATCTGGAATATTATGTGTAACTGACCAGTAATCAAGAAGGTTGAGCTTGTTCTTAGGAGGAGGAGGTTCTAGGAATGAAAAGTTGTTTTAATGAAAAAGACAATAAAAGCAGTTGGCTGTGCAAGGTGAAAGCTTAAAAGAGAAATTAGTATCATCCATGAAAATACCAGAGGAGAGAGAAGTTATGGGATGGGACCTGGGTTATTGAAGATAAAGGGTAGAGAAAATAAACGGATATCAAATGAAGCAGGTTTCTGCCTATGAAAGCAGCAAGATAAAAATATTCCAGTATGACAAGTAGTGGTAAAACCCCTTCCTTGTCCTATTATCTTTTCCTCATCTGGATAATTTAAGAATAAAAGCATAGAAAACATTGCCTGAAGTAGCAAGAAGAGGGACTTGATCACCCAGGAAACATTTTCCATTTGAGTTTGGAATTTCTAAAGTTCCTACACTCTGTTCATGGCTTACATTTTTAAAGCAGCGTGTCTGTTTTTCTATTTACTTCAACTAAAGGTAAGCTGCAGCAAACTTTCAAAGAGTTGTTATTAGAAACAGTTATTAGAAGTCTTAGTTGTTACTGCTGTGCTTCTTGCTATTGGGAAGCTGCCAAGATGTCCATAAACCCCCTTAAGAAAACAAACCAAACAAAAACACCCAACAAAACCCAAATAACTAAAGAAGCAAAACCCACCAAAAAACTTGTCACCCAAAATAGTAAACCAGATTAGACTTACATGAGGCCTCTAATGTAAAGAGTTTGAATGATCACAACTTGGGCTGCAGTACCTAAAAGTATGTCCCTGGGTATTGTGTATTGTCAGTGGAGATTTTCAGAGGCCAAGCTGCTTCTTCCTAACGCAGTAATTGCTAGGAATTTACCAAAGATGAATCCTACTGTGTTTGTCACTACTGCATGAGTAACAAGAAGTGCCACCAATGAAGAGCTTTACCTGGAGAAATCAGATATGGTGGGAGAACAGGGCAGAATGCTCAGAACTGTATCTTGCAGATTTAATAACAGTACTATGTTTTCTGGCAGTCAAGTAATTTGGAAGAAATTTAGTGAAAGACTAACTATAGAAGGACCAATGCAAAAGAGGTCATCTAGGATGTAATACACAAAAGAGAGAGGCAAGGGGAGGAAGAGCCAGGGGAATGGAAGACTTCAAGTTTGGGAAAAACTAGAGCAAAAGATGGTTGGAACAAGCTGTTTTTATGCAGACAGTGCCTGGGAAAAAAATGCAAGAATAGGCCTATTGTCTTTAGAATAGCCCAGTGATCCCCACAAAAGGACTCTGACTCATTCCTAGCATTTCTTTTCTCAAGAGCAAGAAAGAAAATCTCACAAGAACGCAGAGTTCAGTCAAAATCATGCATTTTGAGAACTTACCAGCAAAGTTTAAATTTCATTGTGTAAAACATCACAATGAAAAGTAACCATGAGAGAAATTATCTTTGTTCCCTGTCACAAAGTGCTCCACAATGAGCTGGAATGAATGAATGAACATCTGGGAAAAAACTGAGGGAAATTATGAGAAATAAGGGAACTAAAGAATGAAGTTGTGGTAGTTATAGAGAAGCTTGTTATGCTACAAGATGTTGGACAAAGCAGATATGAGCTCTTACAGTGCTGTTGTGACCCCAAATAAATTTCAGATGCAAACGTTGATATGACATCCTTCTTTGGTGATGTTTCGATAAGATCAAAATGCAAGCTGTTTTCCCTCTGTTTATAAATGCTATTGTGAAATAACATTCTAAAAGGAAGTTATTCTGGCACGTGATAAGGTGCTGTAAAGTTTTGTGGCACCTTTTAGACATGATGAAGGTAGAGGTATCTCACAGCCAAATTTTAGAGCTTCTTGTCATGATTCATCATACCCTAACAATAGCCTAATGGAAGTGTGTTACAGAAATATATATGAGGAACAGATGGCAGTGTCTGTTCTTAGTCTGTGTCCATTAAATAGATTTCACACATATCCCCGAGGCTTATAGCTGTTGTGCATACAGAGAGCCATGAGCAGAACACTGCAACATTTGACCTCTGTATTGTGCCTTCTTGTATGTGAAATTTAGCTACAGCATGCTCTGAAATGAATCTAGGGATACTGTTGCTTCCTTTGACAGAGAAGTGCCTCAGTGTTTCATTTGAGAAAAACATTTTGAGTATTTCAGTAAAATAAGATTTACTTGACCCTTAAGAAATTTTTTTCTGATCAAAATATAGAAATTATTCCATTAAAAAAGGCTGCAAATCAAAGCTCTGACAGCAAGCAAAGAATTGCACGAATCTAAAAATGTGGAGTATGATGCCTTTTCTGTGATTATGAATTTTGAAATGTCATCTTCCATCAGAACATGGGGAGAGTCAGATGACAGATCTGCTGATTGGGTTCAAATAATGTCTTTTTTACATCTCCAGTGGCCTTATCAAACAATCCAGACCCATTTTTGCCTTATGATGTTTAGTAAATGTATTTATCTTGGTGCTGAACTTTTAGGTATAGCATGAAAGTTTGATATATTTCAGTTTTGATTACTGATTAGACAGCACAGAGGGACTTCAAGAGCTGCTGACACAAGCTGGATTTAGATATTGATGATCAGGTGCTAGTCAGTTCTTGTAAGATTTCACCTGTAGTTAAATGATTAAATAAGACACTTGAATATTTCCTAAAATGAAACTCTGTTCTGTTTCTTGGAAACTCAGAAGTAGGTGTCACTACTGCAGCCCTTCTCTCTAGCAAATACTCCTTTCCTCATGGAATAAGGCAGAAATTCTCATAGATGAAGGTGGGAAACCTGGGACCATAAAGCACAGGGTATTCATTGCAATACTGTAATGGGTTTTGGTCAAACCAGCCTTAATTAAGTCTGTGGTTAATCTATTGTTAATTTGGAGTATTAACTTTGATTCTCTTTTTTTCTTCATGGACTGAAATCATATACAAAATGGAAATTAAAGAGTAGCACAAAACCTCTATCATTTAGATTTTAACAATTATATTTTTAAACTTGTGTTTATTAAGTGTAGCTATGCTTGTTTCTGGTTTGATGGCTTGGCTGCTCAGCTTCATAATATACTTTTACTTAGCTGGTGTCAAAAAAATATATCCCAATCATAAACAGTGAGATATTTATAATTATTCCTATAACTGTTCCATAAAACATTTATGTGTTCTGGCATACTAGATCTTTAGCTGTATGCATATATATAAATGGTTACAGATGGTAGAAAAAGAGGATAAATTGTTCTGAGAATTTAGGAACTGTGACTATATTGGGGTTTATTGTAGGATTTTGAAGCAGAAAGTTACAGTAAAATATTTTCATTTTGTTTACACTCAATGTTTACATTTAATTCTAGAAGACTTAGGTTTGTATGTTCAGGACCTGTGAAATATCTTCTTTGCTGAATTGCTGACAAATGCCAGACTGAATTGTAGAGGACCAAATTTCACATCCTGTCTGTTCAATAAATTAAAGTCAGTTCAGTAAATTTAAGATTTCTTTGGTCCTCTGCATTCTTATGATGATAATTCTACCAGATAGAGTCTCAGCTGATAATACCTGTTAGTGATTGCTAGTTCTCAACCTTATTTTGCTTATTTATGATTAGACTGTAACAATCAGTTAAATTAATTTGATTTTAAATACTTTAAAAATATGAAAGTTTTTTAGGTATTTTCAAACATTTGTACTAATGTTATGGTTCAAGCATAACATAACAGAGCTAGAAGCCTAAAGAAAAGTCCCTGATGCAAAACCACACATTTTAATCCCAAAAGGATTTTTGCACATATTTTGTCTGTTCCCTTCAATCAGATTCTAAATTCTTTTATAAGGAATTTGTTCTTTAGTCTTCATGATGCTAAATAATTTTATACAATGGAATCAGCAATCTTCATTTTAGCATCCTATTTAGGGAGCAAGGAGCAGTTGATAAGGATTATTTTGGTATGCAGCTGGATATGTAAAAGTGTACGGAAAAGATCAGTATTGAGCTGGACTGACCTGCATAGTTCATAAAAAAACATGTGAGAAGTCCTAAGAAAATGGATAAGGCTACATAAAGGTTCAGTGCTCATCGTACTTTATTTATGTTTTTTTTGAACTTAGGCAGATCTTAGTTATGTCAGTAAAATAAATTAAGATCTTTAATGTTTGCTATTCTTTCTTGTGCTCCTTTTTCATTTGATACTTTATATTACTTCTATCTTGGTTCCAGTATTAAAATAATCCTGACAGGCTAGATTGAATTTCTGACTAAGGTTCAGATTTGCTTTGACCCTAGGGAAATACTGTCCCCAGTAGGGTGAAGTGACACTGTGAAACATCTGGTCAATTCTTTCCCTCTTTTGGATACAGCTTTGCCTTTGAGAACTGAAAGCTGCATCTGAAGTGCAACTGTGAAAATTTCATTTTATCACCTAAAATACATTTAATTAAAAATCGCTCACAGGTTTAAAACTTAGATGACTTGTGAATTTGTAGAGCAGGTGCTTCTTTTGAAACTTACGTGCTTATGGTATGTTACAACACAAATATTGTGTTGCTCGTTACTTGAGGGAAGTTGGAAGTAGGATTTTATTGTTGGTACATGCTTTCTGAAGATGATGGTATGAGAGGGAGGGAATCATCTTTTTCTTATGTAAGAATCCATGGGGCAGTCCAAAGACAAAAGGTATTCCTGGATTGCTTCTAGTTATTTGTTCTATAGGCTTAGAGAATTGAGTCCAATGTTTAACTGGTAAACCCCAATACTGTTCCCCTGACATAAGTGCTGACTGAAAATCTTAATTTTTATATTGTATCAACTAAGAATCTGGCACATAAAATCTGCCACGCTTAATGGGTGTGTTGTGCATGTCTATATGCTGTATTTGGCTTGTAGACATTGTGATGTGTGGGCATAAAAACAATTATGTGGGCACAGCAATAAAAAAGTGGTCTCCAAGTTGGTTATGGAAAATATAAAAAGGCTTGAATGGTGAGGAGTTAAAATATATGTTGGCATATAGTTAGCATACTTCATTTGCCTCTATGGACCAATAAGAAAAAATGAAAGAAGACTAAGTGCAACTAGGAGGCAGCCTTAGAAGGGGAAACTTGAAAGGCAACTTCTAATTATAGGCATTAGCTGAAGTACTTAAGGCTGGAGTTCACTGAGCGCTTGAAGTAAGCAGGGCTTTTTATTCCCACTCTTGTGCCACAGCCACCTTCTGCAGCTGTATGTTAAATAGGATCAGACCACTCACTTGGCTGAAGGGGCTTGTGTCTTCTGAGTCCAGCCACAGGTGGTATTCACAGAATTTAGGCCACTGTTTAAGAGCTCTGTCATACTGTTTGCAGTAGATGCAGGACAGCTTAACTAGCTCTAGCTACATGTTACTTAGAAAATTATCTGCATCGTTTGCATTTGTAATGTAAAATGCCATGACCCTCTCTTAAGTGGTTGTGCTGGTTTGTGCTGAAGTAGAGTTAACTTTCTTCACACAGGCTAGTATGGAGCTATGTTTAGGATTTGTGCAGAACACAGAGCTGATAATATAGAGATGTTTTTACTGTTGCTGAGTAGAGTTTACTCAGAGTCAAGGCCTTTTCTGCTTTCTGTACTACCACAGTGGCAAGGAAGTTGGGGGTGCATGGGAGATTGGGAAGAGACACAGCTAGGACAGGTGACTCAAACTGCCCAACAGGATATTCCATACCATATGACATCATGCTCAGTATATAAAGTGGGGAAGAAGAAGGAGGAAGGGGGTAACATCTGGAGTGATGGCATTTGTTGTCCCATGGGAAGTTGTGAATCAGTTCCTTGTTTTGCTTTGCTTTTTTGTGTGGCCTTTGCTTTCCCTAGTAAACTGTCTTTAGCTCACGAAGGGGGTAACATCTGGAGTGATGGCATTTGTTGTCCCATGGGAAGTTGTGAATCAGTTCCTTGTTTTGCTTTGCTTTTTTGTGTGGCCTTTGCTTTCCCTAGTAAACTGTCTTTAGCTCACCCCATGAGTTTTTCTAGCCTTTACCCTTCTGATTCTCTCCCCCATCCTGGGCAGAGTGTAGTGTGTGAGTGGCTGTGTGGTTCTTGGTTGCTGGCTGGGGTTAAACCACGACAGCAAGTGTGTGCCCAAGTGCCACACTGGCCCATGTGGGCAGTGTGAATGAGGATTCACTGACTGACTCCTGAGATGTACAGCAGAAGCCCAGGGCCAATATGTCCTCCTTGGTTTAAGGCAGCACAGCTAGAAGGAATGCTGCTTTGCTGTACCCTGTAGCCAAAACTCTATCTAATTATATGCTCCAACACAACAGTCCAGTAGCCCCATATACATGCACACTATCAACCATGTTAAATCCTTCCACTTTTACCCTGCTAGTTTGCAGTTAACATGTGTTTAGGAAATCTGCTCTAGACTATCTAGCTGGGCTTCCTGCATAACAGGGTTTGATGTTTTTACCCTTATATCTCATGACTGATTACCAGATTCTGAATATAAAGACAATCAAGAAATGAAGAATCTTCCTTCAAAGCAGAGACTGGCATTATGTGCATCTAAAATTCCAGTACAGTTTGATTTCTTAAAATAATAAGTATTAATCTGCTCATTGCAGTGCTTTATCATTGAGTGCATAGATCATCTTGAAAATATGTATTTGTCAGGGAGGTGCTGAGAGCAGTCTTTCATTTTGAACACCACACTAGTCTGCTCAGCCACATACTGTGAAACATTCAAATAAAGCTCCGTATCTCACATATCTGCAGACAAAAAAATATTTTATTACCAGAAATCTGAATTTATCTACATTTACTGCAGATCTAATTCAAAGAACAATCTTGAACTAAGTATTCAGCGACCCAAGATTTTGTCTCTGGGCATCAAAGTCTTCATGACTAAAACTCAAAAAGCTGACAAGCAAATGTCAGCAAAGAGCTTTTATAGTGTGCATATAATCAGATGTGTGTGCATGTACAAACACACATACAAGCAGTGCCTCACCAGGTGAGACTGTCAGTGTTAGAGGGCTGTTACAGAACTTGTATGCATTCTCAGATGCTAATAATCTAGGTGCTTTTGAGTACTAAGTCTGAGTTCACAGTCCATTTTAAATTCAATCGTAGCTGCTCTGCATTTCGCTTTTAACTCTAGTGTTCTGTCATGGGCATTTTACTTTAAATGGAAATCAACAGCATAAGTATGTGATAGCTAGCAGATTTTGTAATTCATCATACTGGAAGATTGAGATGTAATTAATTATGGAGTAAATATGACATATAATGCACAGTGTGGTTTTTCTTTACTGGATATACCAGGCAATTTCCAAAGATGCTGCATACCTTTATGCTCTGGATCTTAAGTAAAATTGTTGTGCTTGATCTTCCAAATCCTTACCACTGACTTTAAGGGGAATACCCAAATATAGTTGTGCTATACTTTCTCCTTTTTTAGGACGCTTTGTCTGGAAAGCCAGACAAAGTTCTGCATGTTTTTGAAATTATTATTATACCCCATCTAGTAGGGTATTTCTTAATCCCTCTCAGAAACAAGAGCTGGAACTCTGGTTCTGTTGGGAAGCTAAAGAGATGTTCTTGGCCAGCATGACAGCTAATGAGTAGATCTCAGGGAGAAGTGCAGTAGGAGTGATGTAATGTTAGAAGGATGTGGAGTGCTTGAAGATGACATGGTGAAAGCCTCAATTGAAAGCCTCCACTAGTCTGTGGAATGTGGTAGGCATTGCAACAGAGGATGAACTGCAAGTTTGTGAGTAGCTGTGGTCCTTCAGGCCAGGGGTTGGTGGTTGCAGGGCTTTTGGGTTAAGAAAGAAAAAAAAAAAAGAAAGAAAGAGGAGTCACAGGAGGATGTCTTTAAATAGGACCCTAGTGTAGGGGCAGGACTTACACACCTTTCCCAGTTACATTATTTTTTTCTCTCCCTTGTCTGAAATATAGCAGCCTTATGACAAAGTTAGTCTTTGTTCATCTTTCATTTCTTTATTGTCTCATACAAATTATTGCCATCTTTTCTTACCACATTTCTTCCCTTTAATGAGTAAATGCAAATGATGTAGAGATGCTTAAGTGCATGTGACCTGGGTTTTCTTTAGTGGATGTCTCTGGATTCAGACAGACTGGAGTGAATAATGTTCTCCAGCTTGTCATTTTAAAGTGGTGTTAAGTTTGAACCATCAAAAAACTTTCCCTTTATACTAGGATAATCATTACAGTCAAAATTTTCAACAGACAGAGCTATGAATTTTTCCAATAGTCCCAAGTTTGTTCTAGAGGCGGACACAGCGTCTGCCTATTTTTGCTATCCTGGCCCTCTTCCTACTCTAATTAACCCATATGCTAAGTTAAGAGTCTCTGTTTCCTTCAGAAGAAGAAATTGGTGTGAGATCAGAAACAAACCTTCTTGCTTTCTGACCAAAGAACTGTCAAAGATGAAGAAGAATCCTTAACTGGGTACAGAATACACTTGGAATTGCTAAATGCAAGTCATGTAGCTGAGCTCAGAAGAATCTTATCATTGAGGTCATAGTCTATTCTTTGGTAGGCATTAAATACCATTTTGTTTCTTCCCACATTTCTGTTAGCTAAGAGGAGCTTCAGTCTCAGCTCTGACCCTTGTGTCTGTCTCTAACTTCACAGAAATTGTATAACATTACTTTCAGGTTTCTCAGTCTGTGTGAGGTACTTTTGAGAAATATTCAGTATTAAAACTGAAGAAACTAGCCTAGCCTACACTGGCATTATCAGATGAAATAGAGCACCAAGAAATCAGAGAAGGATATCTCATTCAACAGGAGTAAAGTTATCTGCTAATGATTTTGAGGATAGGAAAAGTCTGTTTAACTCACTGTGGTACATTTGTTCTGTTTTGCTTTGTTAATATGCCATTTTTGCAGAATAAATTATGTCACCATGTCTAACCTTCCTCAAGGTCTGTGAATGACCTTCTCTCCTGGAAGTTTTTGTTATACTGTATTTGAAAAACCTCTTTGTGGATCATTGGAACAAAAATGAAAGCTAAATTTAGCTTTTATTGATGGAATTTGGGCTTGAAAACTCAAGTTTTTGCACAGAAGTTTTAACAAAACTCGTATTGACTAAGCATTGAAACTTTGCTATTGTGACAAAGGAAAAGGGAAGATTGGAAAGGCAAACTTTCCTAGTGTAAAATCTTGGTGCTCAACTTCTTTTTTAACTTCTGTGCTTGGTGTTGAGTTTTGATTGGGTCGGGGAACAAACTGGAAGTTTTTGTCAGAATCAGTTAATTATTAAAGGGAAATCTAAACTCTGAAAATAACATTTTAACTCATGCCCTAGTTAAATGAAATGTCTTTGTTGTTTTGGGTTTTTTGCTAAAGAACACAAATTCCTTACTGCTTGGTTAAACAGAAGACTAGGGAATACATGAACAAATAATATCTGTTCTGAATAACAGGTTTGCCAACTGGAATGTATTAGACTTCTACTGGACAATCAAACCAAAATTATAAAACAGCAGGAGCTGTGTAATTACATGCTTTAGTGTTGGTGCTGTAGCCTACTGAATGCTACACAGATGTTGGGAGCTGTTCTCCTAGTGAAGAGCATGTTTATTGCAACAGTCAGGACAAATGTCCTTACCAAGAGGCACCTTGTCCTTGACAAGAGCCCTTTTAAGAGGGAATTGAATTCCTTTTTGCCCTGTAAATTTGCCTTGCTCCTGTCTTTGAATAAGTAAATGTCTTTAACCCATGGAACAAGAGGAAGAGCCCAACTTTTGTGTGTGTCTTAATGGTATCTGTACCAAAATGTATGTACAGAGCAATGACCCACAACCACAGCTCTTCCTGCATCACAGTTTAAGGTATAGATTCCAGTGACTTCTGTAATCTGGGTTTATAATATATAGATATAGCATTTTCCCCTACTTCAGACCTAAATAGCATGAGGTCAGAAATAAACTTGTATGTGTTTGGCTGGATCAGGTCCATAATCTCAAATATGATGTTTTCTGGGCTCAGAGATATTGGAGATATATGCACAAACCTGACCAAATGGTGTCATGATCAGCCTGCTGTCATCGACCCTCCTTTGTTGAGGAGGGTTGAGCTACATAATCGTCTCAGCCCTTTGTGACAGTGTTACCTTTTTGGCAGCTTTTAGCTTGCCAAAGACAGAGATAGGAAAAATAAAAGTTAATGCTTTCCAGTGGGGCACCAGTTGAGTATAGCCCATAGGAAACACTGCTAAAAGCCACTGGAAGTGACTGTGACAGAATCAATCCTATCAGTTGTATTGTGGGCTCCTGTGTATTCGTTTGCATAGGTTCCACCAGAAAACACTGTATGGTCCTGCAAAATTCTAGTGTTGGGAAATTTTGGTCACAACTTGTGATAAGACAGTGATGTGCGCTTTTAAATTCTAGCTAAACCAGCACCACATTTGACAGATTATTTTTGAATAATCATTTGCTTTGGAGAATGTCTTTGAAGAATATTCAGAATAACTCTTTCCTGTAGCTACATCTGATTGGGTAGGGGGTGGAAGATGTCAAGAAGATGTGGATTCAGTTCTCCTTTGTGCCAGTGGATTATTGAGGGGCTTTTTATGTCCTTGTAGAGATCACTTTATCTTCTGTGCTTCAATTTCTTGCTTTTTGAAGGTGGCCATCATACACCTCTCCATAAAACAGTTCTGGAAACGGACGTGATAAGAGCTGCAATATGATTAGTAATGTTAACTATTGAAAAAGAAGTAATTGGGCTTTCAAGGGCTCTAAAAATGTTTTATAAAGTTCCATAACAGGATTATATGTAGCAGAAATAAGTCTTAAACTTTGAGTGCTAGAGTAAAATAGTTTATTTTTAAATACATTAATAAGGGCAACAAATTCTTAGAGCACTAGTGATTTCAAAAAGTTTGTAAACAAGGTAGGTAGAATGTTTTAGAATAAAATGTACTTTAAATACATTAAAAATCAAGCTGTATCTTTAACATTTTGTGGTTTATTTGCTACAACTCCATTACTGTAATGCTGTTAGGTTTTATGTTAATCAATAAAACAGTGTGTTCAAAGTAAATTCTGGAGAATGTCTTCAGTAATTGCAGCTTAGTGATATGTACATTGTTTGACAGATCTTAGGGAGTCAGAGAACATACTTGAATGTTTAATGAAAGTAGGAGCTGTGCCTGTGCTCATTTGGGGAGGGATTTTTTACCAGGCCAGGAGATTGAGTGTGATAATGACCACAGGTTTACTTTAGCACAGTTTTTCTGGGTTTTCTTTACATTCTTTAACAGTACTAATATTCAGTCTTTTAATGGGTTCATTTCACAAACATGCTTGAGATTCTGAAATAGCTGTAAAAGTTTCCATGTGTACCTTGTAGGATGAACTGAATTAATAGAAGTTACTGCACTAATCTGTTTTCCTATGAGTCAAAACATGTACAATTCTCTTTTACACTAGACATTTGTATTAATGATTTGCTTGAAGTTTACAAATTATATTAATGTTTCTGGAATTGATAATTATTGAAAAGTACAGAAACACTGTGGAAATAGTTGATGTACTTGGATACAATGAAAAGGAGTATTCTTCAAGGCCCTACTATAGCTTTCCCACATCTGGTTTGTATGATTCACAGTAAAAGTGGCAGATGTTGGGGGTACTTACAGAAGTGCTAGTTGGATAAGCTGAAAATTTCATCTCTTTACCTAAACACAGAATTGGGGAACTTGTTTGACTTGCATTTATTTTTTAAATTCCTCTGTTAAGTGCAGAGAGAAGCTTTACCTGCTGCAATTTAAGGAAATCTAGCAGTGAGGCAGTGTGCTGAATGAAACACATCCTTTCCCTGAAGCAGAGGAGCATATTTTGAACTGTTAGTTTACTGCAATGTTTGTTCAGCTTCTTGGATGTGAATGTATCCTTGTGAATGTATGTAGTCTAATTTGCAAGTGTTTTGAATACTATAGACAATACTATAAGATCAAAGAGCCTTCCAAAAAGAACAGGAAATTAAAAGGTCACAATTCTTTTTTTAACCACTGGACCCCTGTTAGATCCTTACACAGGTAAATGAAAGCAGAAAAATTAGGTAGCTTAGAGCAGTTGGAAAGGGAGAATTCACACGTAGAGATTGCAGTGTAACAAAATGCCATCTGTAAGAGCAGACCTAAGAGAATGCCAGGGAGAGTACAGCTTGCCACGTTCCTTGGAGAGAAGAAACTAAATGCAGAGATGAGCGTGGTGGCAAAGCTAGATGAGATTGTTTAATTCTTCCCATCCTCACCTTAAGTACTGACTCCCACTTACTGTGTTGTAAGAAGCAAGCTTTTCCATGTTTAAGCTAATTTTGCAGAGCTTTGAAAGCTTAATTGGCTTTGCTGCATTAACAGTAGGTCATTTCTGCACTTTGTTGTTTTGGGAAGTGTGGAACATGACAGTCAGCAACTTCAGAGCAAGTTGCAGGGTGGCATACTGCTGAGAGTCTCTGGGAGCAGATGTTGAACCACAGGCCCAAATCCTGATGTTCTTTACGATTTGGAACTTTTTAATAAAGAAAAGTGCTTTTGTTAAGTGGTTATTTTTTTCCTTATCTGTTCTCAGGGTTGCTCTTGTGGAAAATATTCCTGAAGGGATCAACTATTCAGAGAGTGCACCATCCCATTTGTCTCTTTTCCAAGGCTGGATGAATTTGCTTAATATGGCTGAAAAGTCTGTTGACATAGTATCTTCCCAGTGGGACCTCAATCACAGTCATCCATCAGCATGCCAGGTATGTTCTAGCCTAAACAAAAAAGTGGGGCTTTAACAGTCTGTTCTTGTTGTTACACTATTAATTTTATAGAACTACAACCGTTCCCTGTAGCAGACTGATTTGTTTGGGTAGTCTAAAAAATCGTTTTCTTAGGAGGATTTTGCTGCCAATACAATAGTTTTCTGAATGTGGTGGTGTGCTTGGACTAAATAACATTCAACACATGCTCATATCACTTTCGTCTTAGGAAAGGATTGTCATCTTAAAAAAGCTGCCAAATTGTACCTATGTTAGCACATCCATAATTTGGGAATATCTGTAAATCTATATAATTATTTTCTATTTGGTGCAACTAATGAAATAAAAGAGCAAGCACATGAATTAATTCTGCAGCCAAGTAGATATCTAGAAGTATGCCTATAAAGAGCAATATAGTATCAGATGATTTGTAGCTTTTAAAAATGCATCTTGGGAGGGAGAGGTGTTCAAGTCTTCTGCAATTAAGAACAATTAGAAAAGTCATAAATCATAGTGGATAAGGCAGACATGCACTACAATGATGCTGTATCCACACTTCATTCTCTAAAGCAATCCTCTTAGAAATACAGTTGGGGCAGGTTTCCATTTAGTATCACTTGTGAAACTAAGATATCAAAGAATTGATAGGCTGTGAGTACCTCCTCTTTTCCACTAAATGGATTCTTTGCTGCAAAAAGCTGCATCAGCTGACATGAGATGGGGCTAAAATGACAGACAGGTAACTGTAAGGAATCAACTCTATTATGCCAAGTCATAAACTCTTGGCTTTCCTCTCTAGTTTTGCTGATGCTGTGCATTAAAAAAATGCCATTTGGTAGATGATAGACAAAACCTGGTATTCTGAGATACTAAATTCTAGTTGTTTTGAAAGAGACTGTAGTCTATTTGAACAGCTTACATTAACTTTTCTTTGGAATAAATTTGCTGCATGTCCATGTAAAATAGTGAAAATCTAAGGTGAGGAGATGAATAGAAAATGTAGTGCAAACCCTTCCTTTTGGAATGCTTATAAATATTGGAATATAGTTTGTGAATAAATTTATGGAATATCAAAATATTTATTTTTTTCTCACAACATAATTATCCAGCCTAGCTTTATTTAAATGTATTGACTAAGTAACTTCAAACCCATGTACTGTCATTCAAGCAGATGAATTCAAAGAGATAGTGCCTTAGATGTTCCTAGGATGTGCATGAATTGACATGTGCATGAATCTTTTAAAAATGTTTTGTCTGGAAAAAAAATTCAACATGTCATTTGCTTCAAAACCAGCAGAGCCTAACAAATCCCAAACAGAGGACAAAAATAGGAAACTGGAAATTGGGATTTCTGTAGTTAAGCATCAAATCCATTCACTGTTCCACATTCTCATGCAAAGTAAAAACTGTAAGATATTGTTGAATGTCAGAGCAGGGGAAGGAAAAAGAGACATCTAAGAAGTGGATTTGCTCTTTCATCCTTAAATGCACAGTTAAAGCCAAAAAAATGAAACATTTTTCATAATATTCTGTTCTAGTTATCTCTTTCTGCCCACTGGTAGTCATAAAAGTGAGTAATTACTTCTGTTTAAAGGCAATTAATATTCTAGTCATTTCCTCATTTGTACAGCCGTGTGGGCTGAACAGCTGATGGATCTTTCTGTCAAGCTTGTCTATTCATGCTAATACACTATATTGTTATTGGCCAGTTGAATTGTTATAAACTTGCCAAGAGGCAGTGTTTCTCAGCAAGTCACTGCCCCAGAGAGTGTACACAAGGCTTAGTCTCTGAAAGGGTAGGGATAAAACTCGTATAGTTATATCTGTTTTCTGCACTTTTGAAATGAACGTGAAATATCAGGGAAGTTTCAATAATTGTAGTTAGTCATTTTCTGAAGTATAAGTTGAATGTCCTCGAGTCTTTACAATTTGAGTTTGGGGAAATTTGTCCCGAAATAACAGAGGCATTATGAAAGGTAAGGGGTGAGATGCAAAACTTCCAGATAGTACAGTGCTTAGTGAGCAAGTTCTAGTTGTTCCTTGAATGATTCTTGTATTTTGAAAACTAGGGACATAACCACATTCCATATGGACCCACATCCTGCCCTATA
>NW_008685768.1:0-2810 GCF_000695815.1 Acanthisitta chloris | reverse complement strand
ATAGCTTCCAGGAGAATCTACTCCATGCTCTTGTCAGGCACGGAAGTGAAACTGACTGGTCTACAATTTCCTGATTCTTCTGCTTTCCCCTTTTTAAAAATAGGGGTTATATTTCCCTTTTTCCAGTTGTCAGGGACTTCATCTAACTCCCAGGATTTCTGGAAAATTATAAATAGTGGCTTAGCAACTTCATCTGCCAGTTCCCTCAGGACCCAAGGATGAACCTCATCAGGACCCATGGACTTATGCACATTCAGGTCCCTTACCTGGTCGCAAACCTGATCCTCTTCTACAGTGGGCTCAGGGGTTTCATTCTCCCAGTCTCGATCTTTATCTTTCTTGACCTGGTCAGGGTGGCTAGAGCACTTGAAGACTGAGGAGAAGAGGTCATTAAGAACCTCCACCTTTTTTATATCCAGGGTAGCCATGCCTTCTGTTTCCTTCTGAAGAGGGCCCACATTTTCCCTAGTCTTCCTTTTACATATGGCATACCTGTAGAAGCCCTTCTTGTTATCCTTAATGTCCCTGGCTAGCCTCAATTCCATCTGTGACCTAGCTACCCTGACTGTGTCTCTAGCTTCCCTTACAACTTCTCTGTATTCCTCCCAGGCCATTTGTCCTCCCTTCCACCTCCTAAAGGCCTCATTTTTTCCCCCTGAGTTTCCACAGCACTTCATTATTCATCTACAGAGGCCTTCTGGCATTTTTTCCTTATTTCCCCCATGTCAGGATGCATTGCTCCTGTGCATGGAGGAGATGATCCTTGAATATCAGCTAGCAATGTTTGACCCCTCTGCCTTCTAGGACTTCATCCCAAGGGACTCTGCCAAGAAGGTCCTTGAAGAGGCCCAAGTCTGCTCTCATGAAGTCCAGGGCAGTGAGCTTGCTGTGTGCCTTCCTCATTGCCCTGAGGATCTTGAACTCCACCTTTCTTTGTGTTGCATGCTGTAACCCTTGCTCCTAATGCATTAGGTTTTCACTTCTTAAAAATCTACAGAAAATTTAGTTACCTATTTGTGCGATATATTTTATTGATGTTCTCTCACTATAATTTTAATTTTTTCATGTAAAAATAAAATATATACAGCAAAGTTATTGTTTGCAATGATCTTGTGACACTATATTTTCTTAAGTTCTGAATGTGAAGATTTTTCACCATAGATTACTGTTATGTACTAGGTCAGCTTGGATCAGCTGCTTGGTACTGATAAAGACTGGGCTTTTGAAGACCTTGTGCTTTCTTTCCTCCCTCAGTGCACTGAAGTTGTAGGAATACTGGATCGGTACTTTGGGTTATTTCAGTAACATGCATTGAAAAGTTGTCTTTTTTTTTTTTCCCAAGTTCCCAACGGTCATAAATATTCTCCTTTCTTACCAAGATAAAAGTTGTCAAGCATCTACTCTTGTGATCTAGTTTACTCTCATCTTCTGAGGTGTGGAGGAGGAGCAGCTCTGGGAGTTTCACCCTCTGAGTGCTCTGGAAGTGGGTCTTTCTCCTGCTCCACATTAAAGGAAGAGGCTAGGGGACCATGTCAGAAAGTTGCACTGATACCATGTTACATGGCAAATGTCTCTTATGTGTGAGTTATGAATCAGCTGTTGATGCTATTTGAGTTTGTGACTTGGAGCAGAAACTGGAAAAGACAATTCTACACCTTTATTTTTAAGAGATGGGCAGCATGTGTGTGAAATTTGAACTCAAAATAACAGTTGTGCAGCTAGTCTAATCACTTGTTAACCTTAAATAAGGAATTGTCTCGGTATGTTCAGAGATGTCCATTGATACTTCTTGGATGAGTATAACTGCAAATTTTTTCAGTAAACAAAAAGCTTTCTCTGCAAGCAGGACAAGTTTCTGACTCTGCAGGGTAACAGGAAAAGCTGGGGGGATCAGCTGCTGGGACAGACTTGAAAATCTGTTTCTTGAATTGTTTCACCAGAAACAAAGCAGTGAGTCATTGCCAGTGACCAGCCAGGCATGCTAGAACTCCTACCGATGCTGTCAAATGCAAAGAGCAGTGTATGGGAGTGCTCACATGCACCTGGTGCAAGCTCCTGGCTCTGATTTCCCCCAAAGGGATAAGTGTTTGCAGAAAATACTTTTCCAGTAGAGAATTCACTGTTCCTGGGCGAGCTGTAAACAGACAGAAAATGTATTGGGACCAGTACTGAGTGTGTTTGTTGGTACTGTATGAACTTTGGGAACATGTGAAAGGGTTCCAGCATTTGCCTTGTCTCCACTTCTGAGCTATACTTGATGACAAGTACAACACTAAAAGGCTTTCTCAGAAAAACTGGACTAAGGACTGTTTTTAGAAAGACCACACAAAGCTTGGCAGATAGAGTGAAGTTATTTCTGCCAGGTTTATTTTCTGCATAGTTTCTTTTTATTTAGAATAAATGCAAGGCACATGCTGCTTAGTCGGGTTCATGTGTTGATACAGTTGATACCACAACCACCACAGACTGCCCTTCCCACTGAAAAATGGCAGCAGGAACTAGGAGGGAGCAGGGGGGAATATTGCAGTGTGTATGGCTTACATTTAATTCATAGAATCACAGAATTTTAGAGGTTGGAAGTGACCTTACCGATCATCTAGTCCCAACCACCCCTGCCATGGGCAGGGACACCTCCCCCCTGCCTGGGGCAGGGACACCTCCCCACTGGACCAGAATGCTCAAGGCCTCATCCATCCTGGTCTTGAACACTGTTAGGGTTGTGGCAGTCACCACTTCCCTGGTGGTGGCACAACCTGTGCCAGTGTCTCACCACTGTAGTAATGACAGTAAAAAGCATTTTTCTAATATCT
>NW_008685767.1:912-1371 GCF_000695815.1 Acanthisitta chloris | reverse complement strand
GGGGCACAGGACACCCCATGTCCCCCCAAAAGGGTTTGGGGGTGCCCAGGCCCCCCCCATTCCCACCTGGAGCCCCAAAAGTGTTGGGGGCAGAAGCCTCAGCAGCTCCAGGAGTTTCCTGAGTAATTCCTGGCGGCTCAGCACGATCCCAGTGGGAATTTGATCCCATCCCAGTATAGGAAGCAGCTCCAGTAGCACAGCTCGGATGGCACAGGCTGTGGGAAGGGTGGCACCAGTTCCCAGGGTGGCATCAATCCCAGTGGCACCAGTTGCCAGGGGCATCATTCCCAGTGGCACCACTCCCTCCTTTCCTCGTCCTTCCCTCTATCCCTCTCTGTCCCTCTCCCTCCCTCCCTTGTCCTTCCCTCCCTCTCCCTCCATCCCTCCCTTATCCCTTCCTCCCTCCCTGTCCCTCTCCCTGCCCCTGTCCCTCCCTCCACCCCTCTGTCCCTCCCCCTG
>NW_008685767.1:0-708 GCF_000695815.1 Acanthisitta chloris | reverse complement strand
CCTTGATCCCTTTCTCTCCCTCTCCATCCATCCCTCCCTTATCCCTCCCTCCCTATCCCTCTCCCTCCATCCCTCCCCTTATCCTTCCCTCCTTCCCTCTGCCATAGCTCATGCCCACCTCCCCTTGAGAATGATCCCTGTCACTCCATCCTTCCCCCTCTCCCTCCATCCTTCCCTTGTCCCTCCCTCCCTCTCTGTCCCTCTCCCTCCATCCCTCCCTTATCCCTCCCTCACTCCTTCCCTCTCCTTGTCCCTCCATCCCTGTCCCTCCCTCCCTTATCCCTCCATCTCTCTCCCTCCATCCCTGTGTCCCTCCCTTATCCCTCCATCCCCTTCTATCTCTCTCCTTCCATCCCTCCCTTATCCCTCCCTCTATCCTACTCCTTCCCTCCCTTGTCCCTCCATCTCTCCTCTCATCCCTCCCTTTGTCCCTCTCCATCTCTCCCCTCATCCCTCCCTCCATCCTTGTCCCCACCCCCCCCCCCACCCTCCCTCCATCCTTGTCCCTCTCCCTCCCTCCCATGTCCCTCCCTCCCTCCCTATCCCTCTCCCTCCATCCCTTGTCCCTCCCTGTTCCTTTCTATCCCTCTCCCTCCATCCCTGTCCCTCCCTCATCCATCCCTCCCTCCCTCAATCCCTCTTTTCCTCCCTTTCCCTCCCTCCCCTCTATCCCTCCCTCCCACCTTCATCCCTTTCCTTCCATCCTTC
>NW_008685766.1:0-2087 GCF_000695815.1 Acanthisitta chloris | reverse complement strand
TTTGCCATAATCTAATACTCCTTTCGGTTGCATTACAAGGCAAAGCATCACCTTGCAAATGGTTCCCCACAGAGGTATAACACTGTGGGCAAGCCCCCTGATGATCCAAAACCAGAGGAGCCAAAGAATCCTCTTCCGTGATCTCTGCTGTCACCCCACGTATTAGACTTGAAGGTTAAGGGCTGGATAACATTACTGTATGGCTGGTTGGTAGTGCCCCATCCTCCTCCTTGGGAGCTTCCAATTAGAAAAACAACCAAACAAAACCGCAAGCAACAGATGTTTTTAATCATTAAGATATGAAACTTGAAATATGAAACAGCATCAACAAAAACTGTAAGCATAACTAATCTTATGGGGGCAACGGGAAGTGTGAAAAGCAGATGCAGACTTTTCCTAATGAGTTAACCTAACTACATGGGAAAGCACATTGCCTGTTGCTTCTCAGCACCTGCCCTGCAATCACTTTGAATTGCTGGTCACTCTTAACTGACTGTGCAAAACCAGGTTTCAATAGTTTGCTGTTGGCAGATAAAAACTGACGTCTTAGGCATCAGGAAGACCAAGTCAAATAGTTCATTATTTTAAAAGATTTTTTTTTCGCAGTTGAAATACCACCAATGGGCTCTAACCCTTTATTTTCAAGTATCAAAATCTTTGTTTCCTTCCTCACCCTCCTGCCCACAACTTAAACACCATCTTGACTAGTATCACAGTTGCCTAGCTGCCCAGCCCAGGTCCCAAACAAGGATCTCTTCCTTCCCATAGCAGCATCATTCCAGAGAACCAAATGAAGTCGTGCTCTCTATGGTTCTTCCTACATCTCCCAGCTCCTTCCTCACCATCCTGTTCTCTATGTTATCTCTAGGAAGCCCTTAAGCTTCTAAACTGCTCATTCTGACTGCTTTCAGTAAGACAGGACTATGACTTACAGGAGTCTCTCTTCTTCATCTTTAGAGCCATCAGCAACACTGGGACTGTTTGCTAACACCGAAAACCTGTTCTGTGAGAAGTCTGTATTTCTGCTGCTGCCTCCTGATGATCCAAAACCAGAGGAGCCAAAGAATCCTCTTCCGTGATCTCTGCTGTCACCCCACGTATTAGACTTGAAGGTTAAGGGCTGGATAACATTACTGTATGGCTGGTTGGTAGTGCCCCATCCTCCTCCTTGGTAGCTTCCAATTAGAAAAACAACCAAACAAAACCGCAAGCAACAGATGTTTTTAATCATTAAGATATGAAACTTGAAATATGAAACAGCATCAACAAAAACTGTCAGCATAACTAATCTTACGGTGGCAATGGGAAGTGTGAAAAGCAGATGCAGACTTTTCCTAATGAGTTAACCTAATTACATGGGAAAGCACATTGTCTGTTGCTTCTCATCACCTGCCCTGCAATCACCTTGAATCTGCTGGCCACTCTTAGCTGACTGTAACCCATGCCTGTCTTCCATACCTAGTGAGTTACCCAAGGCAGTTTGGAAGTCAGAGGTAAATGGCAACTCCTCCTCACATAGAATCACAGGATAGTTTGGGCTGGAAGGCACCTTTAAAATTCATCTAGTCCAGTCTCCGCCATTAGCAGAGACATCTCCAACTAGATTACTATGCCAACAACCCTGCAGAAAGAGTCTGTTTCAGTTGTGCTTATATCGTTAGAGGAAGCAACTACCATCAGAATAAAGTGAATTACCTCTACATTTATATTAGAATAGGGCTACGGAGTGACAGGAAGAGCTCTGAGAGATCCTGGACACAACTCAGAGCAACTTTTCAATATCTGAGGGGCCTACAAGCAGCCAGAGAGGGCCTTTTTGTTAGGAGCTGCAGTGACAGGACAAGGGGTAATGAGTTAAAAGTGAAGGAGGGGAAGCTTAGATTAGATATTAGAAAAATGTTTTTACTGTAAAGGTGGTGAGTCCCTGGCACAGATTATTGCCCAGGGATGTGGTGGCTGCCCCAACCCTGGTGCTGTTCAAAGCCAGACTGGATGATGCCTTGAGGAACCTGATCTGGTGGGATATGTCCCTGCCCATAGCAGGAGGTTGGGACTAGATCACCTGCAAGGTCCATTCCAACCCCTAA
>NW_008685765.1:1269-34947 GCF_000695815.1 Acanthisitta chloris | reverse complement strand
TGGAGCAGGAGCTGGCGGGGAACGCGCTGCGGGACCCCCCGAGCGGCCTCTGCGCTTGAGCAGCAGTCGAGTTTCGCTTTCCTTCTGCTCCGTGAAATGACGATGAAATCCAATCTCTGCCGAAGGGAACGGGCAGCATAGCTTCGTACAGTCCGCAGCACATGTTTGGTGTGATTAGCTGTGGGTTGGCTTCAGCTGTGCTGCTCGGGGTTATGCCTGGTCAGGATGGAGAGCACTGGGGCAGAGCAGGTGTTCGGCTGCTTTCTACCACCCTAACATTTGTTTGCAATACGTCCAGAGATTCTTTGCACACAACCCGTTATGTCTGTGGCTTTATTCCTCTACATTCGTGTGTGTAAGCAAAAATAACTTCCATAAGGATGCCGCAGTCCTGCTGGAGAAGTTAGGCAGCTTGAAATGTGTGACTAAAAGAATAATTTAGAAGGGTTTGCTATCTGTTGTCAAGCAGCAACAGACAGATCAAAATTTTGCAGCTCTTCCAAAGTTACCTTTTCACATTTAATCTCTAGGCCTTGTACCCATATTGCTGGCTCATATTTTATAATTCTCACAGAATCTGGCTTTTCCTGAATTTCCTGTTAAGTAGCTCCAAAAAGTGTATCTGCAGTTAACTAACAAAGGAAATTTGGAAGGGTTCCAAGTCTCTATTTCTGGAAACACGATTTCTAAGTCAGCAGAAAATTCAGTAAATAAACTTTTCCCTTGCTGAATCATCTCAGTATTATAGAAAGCAGTAAACTAAAACTAGAAAGTTTCTTCTAAACTTTAAACCTGGAGTCTTTCTGACTAATTATGCAGCCTTAGATTTGTCTGGATACCTAAACGCCACCCAAGCCCTGAATATTACCTTCAGTAGGGCTATGGGGGTAGTATTTCAGGTATTTCTTAGTTACAAAATTGAAAAGCAACATAGAAACATCCTTTTTCCTTTCTTTGTTGGTACACTGAAACCATTCTGATAGAAACATCCTTTTTCCTTTCCCTGTTGGTACACTGAAACAGTTTGAAAAGAATGCTAACCTAACGCAATATTTTGTCTGAGCAAATGTTTACTGACGAAAGTTTTATCTTCATGTTGCAACATTGTCTATAAAAAAACCTCTTTGATTTATGCTGAAAGTCACTGCAATCACTATGAGTACCTGCTCAGAGGTCTGGCCCCTGCTAAGCACTTGTCCTGACTCACCTCGCCCCAGTTATAAAGATAGGTAATGAAACAGCTAATCAAAGTGAAGTTTGTTTGGCTATATACATATTTTTTATGTAATCAGACTTCAAGAACCGTTAACTGCTGTGTTTTAAGTACAGATTCACTCCTCCCTATCTTCCTAAAAATAGAATTGATTTCTGTTTGTTATGTTCAAACACTAATAAAAAAAAATCATAACCATCTGTTAAGCTAAATGACTTGTAAGAATGGCAACAGACCTTTACAGCTCAAAAGGAAGACCAAAGAAACAAGAAGTGGTATCTCCTGTCACCTGTAGAAGTCTTCCAATTGAGACCTGGAACATTTTACCATTTAGTGGGACTAGTAGCGTCTTATTTGTCCAAATCTACTGCTCGTGATTGCATTTCTTCCTAGTCTTTATATGCTCCTGCAAACTTTTTTTGTGCATTTGTGTTGTCTTTGCAGAGCATCTTTGAGCAAGAGGCATTTTAGAATAGCTTTACCAGGACCTTGCAATATTCAACCTGCAAAAATGGTTCAGAACGGTCCAAAGAAGTAATGTTCAGCAGCTACCTGTGCAGTCAGAGGTCATTATACCTAAAGAGGGCTGCATTGCATAATAAGGCTGTATTACAGGACTATAAATAAAGCTTTTGTAAGTGGGCAGATTATTTGTAATGTCCGTGTGCATGATACAGGTATTTTTGTAAATGTTAGCCTACATTCAGATTATTAGTGAGCATTGTACTTTATCAGTGTTTCTGACAGAAAAATACAGTGGCTTTGCCCTTCTGGCAGGCACAGAATTATTTTTTTCTCAAATGGTTTATATATGCTACACTTATAAAACTCCTACTCATGATTTTTCATAAGTACTTCTGGTTTCCTCCCACGCCCTGTACTTCTTGCCTCTCTAAAATCTCCTCAGATGTACTTAGGATATATGAAAAGCTCTACTTGAAATAGTCCTAGGATTAAAAAAAAAAAGAAAGAAAGAAAGAAGAAACATTTGAGTTGTGATTTAACTCCAGCAAGCAACTAAGTACTATGGAGCTGCTCACTCACTCCCTACCCTTCCCTGCACTGGTGGGATGGGGAGGAGAATCAGAACAAGGTAAAACCCAGCGGTTGAGATAAGAACAGATTGATAATCAAAATAAAGTAAAACATAGTATAATAATAGTAATTTAAAGGAAGGCAACAGAGAGAAATAAAACCCAAGTAGTCCAAGTGATGCACAACACAACTGCTCACTACCTGCTGATCAAAGCCCAGCCTGTCTCTGAACAGCAATCAGCCCCTCCTGGCCAACTCCCCCAGTTTATGTACTGGGCATGACATTTTGTGAATATCCCTTTGACCAGTTTGGGTCATCTGTCTTAGCCATGCTCTCTTGTGTGTCTCCTTGTTGGCAGAGGATGAGAAAACAAAAAGTCCTTGGCTTAGGGTAAACACTACTGAACAACAGCTGAAACACCAGCATTTTATCAACACAATTCTCCTACTAAATCCTAAAACAGCACTGTACCAGCTACTGTACCAGGAATAAAATTAACCCTATCTCATCCAAAATCAGGACAATTGGTCATCTAGTGCACCTTTGTATCTCAACCTAGTATTCAAAAGCTTCAATAAATGAGATTTGACAACCTGCTTTGGCAAGCCAATAGTAAGGAGAGAGAAGTACAGGAAAAAAATATTTCTTTGTTGCTGAAGTAGTTAATTAAGATGACTCACTCTGTTTAAATATTTAAGAATGGAACTTGGGAAATATCCTTGTGTTAGGCTATGACTGATCAGAGGATTTGGACTCCCTCAAACTATTGTTTGAACCACTGTTGAGTTTGGGAGCTCCATACCCTGCTGTGGCACTGGGGAAGGGTTAGCTTCCAGGGCAACCAATTTGGCAGAAGAGAATGGGAACTCCTATGACCTGATGAAAACATCCAATTAACTATGTTTTTTAGGGTGGTGCTTGTATATCATGTCTGAGTCACCCCATTAAGATGTGTAGTTAATCTGTTACCAACTGATGGTAACTGTTGGGTGCTCAGTGTGGGTCATGGTATTCCAGCCAAGACCTCATCAGCCCTGAATCAATGGAGAGCTTTACTTCACGTGTTTTACCAATGGCAATTCCCTTCATACTTCTCAGCACAATGTTTGCCTTTTTTGCAATAGTGCAATGCTATTGACTTCTGCTGGGGTTATGATCCAGTATAACCTCGTGTCCTTTTCTGTGGGCATGGAGGCTGAACGAGTTCATAGAATCACTTAGGCTGGATTATTGAATCCAGCCATTAACCCAGCACTGCCAAGTCCAACACTAAACCATGTCCCTAAGTCATACACCTACACAGCTTTTAAATACATCCAGAGTTGGTGACTGGATAAAGGATGGAGATGCTCCTTAGCTCTCCTTTTGTTGCTAATGTATTTATAGAAACATTTATTTCTATTTGTTCACTGAGTTATAACTTGTTACTGAGTTGGGTTGGTGATATCAAACTTGGCAGGGACACAAGGTTAGCTTTAAAAAAGGTGAGTTGTTTAATGATTTTAAAACAGAATTGAAGCTTTTTCAAAGTGTCTGTAAGATAAACATTTTACAGTAGTGTTAGCAATCCTGACGCATGTTTGGTCATTTGAGAATGAATTTAATTTTTTCATCTTTGGGATATATGGTGATGTATGTTTTTAGGCCAAGGGAGAAGCAAAAACAGTATAAGCAGTACAAGGTTATTGTTTAATTCTGATTTTGTTTATTATCTCAGAATTGTTATTTGTAACACAAAGGTGGATTTTTGAAGAATTTTATTTTACACTAGACAATGCACTCCTGAAGTTAAGAGAAGAATCTAATGGAAGCTTTGTAATGCCCCAAGTGCCATCACTCCATGGTCACCACCAGCCCTGCTTGTCCCTGCCCACAATCCCAGGGCTCCCCCCGACACTGGCCATGATTCAGCACCCCATATCAGCCCTCAGGGCCGTCGATCACTGCCCCAGCAATGCCACAGCCCTGTTTGTGCCTGGCCATTGGCCCTGCTGACCTGAACCCTGACCAGCTGCGGGCTGACTTCCCAGCCTGGCCTCAGTGACCTTGTCACTGTGGAGTCACTCAGTGATCACAAGGCTCTGTCTGACCCTGGTTCACCTCCTCAGCTCAACCTCAAACCAGCCCCAGCAGTGTCGCAGACATGGACAGGGAGCTGCCCTTCTCCTTCAGTGGGGGTGGTGGGAAGAGCCCTGGCTGGTGAGACCTTTCCTGCTGTGCTGGCACACACAGGCAGCCTGTGCTGTGTCCTGGTATGGCAGACAGGTACGGAGAAGGCAGAGCCAGGCTCTTGTCACCGATGAGGAGTGCAGTGCCAAGGGGTGACAGTAGCAAGGTGCACCCGGAGAACATCCAGTTGGGCTTCAGCATGACATTCTCCAGCAGAAGTGTGGGGACCACCAGAGCAGGCTGCCAAGGGAGATCAAGGAGTTTTGTGCCTGGAGCTTTTCACAACTTGACAAGGCCTCGAGCAACCTCACTTTGAAGCTGACTTGTTGTGAACAGGAGGTTAGGCCAGATGAACTTCAGACATCCTTTCCAGCCTGGACTGTTACGTGATTCTGTGGGTCGCACACTGCTGAGAATGGCAAATTCTCTGAACATTCAGGCATTTCTACAGGAATTTCATTACAGCCACAACAGGCTGTTCCTTCTCACAAATTCACCAACTTTCTTTGATCTTGCTCCTCAATTTCTGTCTCTCTACTTAGGCTATATTAGAAATACTAAAATTATTTCAGTATAACAAATGCATAATATATATATAAATCAATAAAACAGTAAGAATGCCTGTTGCAATTTTATTAGTTGACATTACATAGTCCAGGTGACACAGGAAAAGAGACATATGTGGCCAATACATGTTGTTGGATGTGTTGAAGAACTGAGAATTCACATACATGGTACCATTACCAACTCATCATTTCTCAAGTCAGCTGTGAATTAGGAAGAGACACCTAAAAGTAGTTGCTACATAGCCATTTGTGCTGCACAGTCTGCCTGGGGTAGAATGTGAATTTAATTCTCCCACATCCCAGTATTAATGTTTTGATTTGTAGACCATGTCCCTGTTATTATAGTAAATCTAGCACAAGGCAAATAAAATATGTATGCTATAGTGCAGAATTTTTTCAGAAGATAAATAATGTTTAAAATAAGGATCCAAACTTTTTTTACTATTTGTCCAAATAATGCAGAGTTTCCTAAGAATTTTCTCACTTCTGCCAAAAGAAAAAAAAAAAGAAAAAATCAAAGTGTAGAGGCCTAATCATCACTGCTTTGGTTGTCTCTTAATCCCACAAGAACAGAAATTATGTGAGCAGTAATAGATTTCAAGGGTGACCTAAAATGCCTCTATTTTGAATATACAGACACTCTGGAGTGACTTAAATGACCCACATAAAAGCATGAAAAATCACATTCCTTCTCTTCAAACTATACAAAATGCTTGAAGCAAATCTTCCTTGAAATATCATTTTAAAATTAATTTCCTGAATTGAATGGTGATGAGGAATGTCAAATATTTCTAGATTCCCAAGTCTGCTTATCTGAAAGATTGGAAATCTTGGTAGTTCTATCTTTTCATCACTAATGCAAATGCCTTTGTTTAACACTGCACAGAGTTTTAGAAATTTAGACATGCTCACTTATTTCCAGCTCAAATATTTTAGACATAGTATATGGAAGAATGTTTTAGATTACTAGAATTAAAAATTTTGAGAGTGTTTGGTTAACTGTCTCGGAACAAATTTTTCTTGGCTTCATTTTAGTTAGGCTAACAATGAATTCAGAGCTGAAGATTATTCTTTGCCAAAATTAAATTACTATGACTTTATGATGTGATTTGTGTCTTAATACTGGGAGTTCACTGTCTTGCTAGGAATAATAGGATTTAGAAAAAGGCCCCAAAGAGCATTTTTACTTAAATTACTGTATCAGATCTATGTTCCAGCAATAAGAATAGAAACTGCAAGACTCCTTCCATTGTTTATAAAAAAAAAGGGTGAATTATTTCAGCTTTGCCAATTACAGACATAACATCAAGCAACTTCAGCACCTTTAGGATAATTTTGGAACGGTATTAGCAAGTGCACTGCCATTGCTTGCTTCCATGGCTATGTCTGGCACAGAAATTTTAACAGTTTAGCGACAGACAAAGCCTGCTTAGATATTTTAACTACTTCCTCTCCTATACACAGGAGCCTGGGAAAGGCTTTTTCTTTTCCACGTGCTAATTACCATAAATATTTTGGAGATTGTTCTGCAAACTCTGTTTTGTTTTCCAAATCATTAGCAATGTTAAAAACAAACCTTCTGACAAAAATGTTGGCAGAAACTCAAGCACAATTCCTAGTTCATCAGAAACCCTTCCTTATGCAAAGGAAGCTGTGTGGGGTCTGCTAACATGCAGTTCACTTGCCAAAGCACAGGAGGTTTAGTGCATGAGATTCCAGCCGTGCTTAGGGGTTTTATATAAAAATCATTTAGACAAGACCAATTAAAAGTTAAAATCAGCTGAATCGGCAGGGAAGAAGGATGAGGCAGTACTTTTTGAGGTAAAGAATTGCTACTACTCTGCTTTAACAGGAGTCTGTACAGATTAGGTACAAGGAATCATGGGCAGCGATGGCTATGATGCCTGGTTGGACATATCTGTAAAAGATCCAGACAGCTTCAGCATGAGTACAAAACATAAAGGAAAAAAGAATCACAGAACCATAGGGGATTTGGATTGGAAGCGATTTTAAAAATCATCTAGTTTCAACCCCTTGCCATGAGCAGGGACATCTTCCACTAGATCAAGTTGCTCAAAGCACCATCCAACCTGGCCTTGAACACTTCCAGAGGTGGGAAATTCACAACTTCTGGGCAACTTTTTCCAGTGCCCCACCAGCCTCATGGTACTGCACTGTACCAGCTACTGAGAAGAAATTAGCTCCACCCCAGCCAAGACCAGTACACACCCAGGATACAGTCAGCTGTCCGGGCTGCAAGTACATATTACTGGGTCATGTCTTGTCAACCAACACCCTCAAGTCCTTCTTACAGCTGTTGTCAATCCAGCTGTCTGGCCAACCCGGGTGCAGGATCTTGCACTTGTCCTTGTTGAACATTGTGAGGTTCACACAGGCTCATGTCTCAACACTGTCCAGGTCTTTCTGGATGACATCCCTTCCTTCCAACATATGGACTGCACCACACTGCTTGGTGTCATCCACAAACTTGCTGAAGGTGCACTCAGTTCCACTGTTTATCATTTCACCAAGCTTAGCATCTAAAAGAGAATGCTTGATTAAGGGTTCATATTTAACTAGAGGCTAAAGAAGAGCATTTCTCTCTGACCACTTTTAAGGTCATTCTCACCTCGTGATTATTTGTTTAGTAGCAGTCAATGTCCCACGAATTTATTCACTGGTAGATCTGTTCACCTTGTTATCCAAAGAGCCTTTCTATACAGCTATATAGAGGTCCTCAAAGGTCTGGATACTATAGCTTTATTGCAGTGGTTCTGTGTTCATAAATTCTTAATATGAAGCTAGCAAGCATCTAACAAAGACAAACAAAGCTGTGTTCCTACACAGATAACAATAGCCTCCCATACCAAAAATCAAAAATGATGCCATATTTCTAAGACAGTATTTTGAACATGAACTAACCTGGTCATTTTGAGTTTTGATTATATTTTCCATATAGCATTATGTCCTTTTACAAAGTTAAGATTATTTCTTCAAGCTTAATTTGTAAAAATGTCTAATGTTATTTTCTGTTGTGCCAAAGAAAGGAAATAACAGAGAATCATTTAAACAGCAATTTTTCTAGTTCTAAGTGGTCACACTCAAGAAAATTCACCATTACTGTGGATTTGCAGTTACAGGACAAGGATGACAGAGTTCCAGAAATAATGTAGTGTTGTTGCCTCTGCATAGCAATTAGTTAGTGGCCTAGTTCAGACGAGAGTTTCAGTGTCTTAAAAAATGTCCAAAGAATAGCTGTCCTAGTTAACATAATTGACTGCAAGGGACACTTGAAAAGCACAGATTATTTATCTCAGGAAACATAACCCAAAAAGTTAAATAAATCTGGGCTATAAACAAGCTTTAGGTAGAAATATCAGTAAATGGGAAATTCTAGGCAGAGTATGTGGATTGGACTGATAAAAAATCACTGCACAGCACTAGGTATCTTACCTGTCAAATAATCAGGTGTCTTCTTGCTTAAGCTTGTAAGCTGTTTTATTGATACATACTTGTAAGAAGTAAGAAGAGATTTCCTGAAGAAAAACATTACTCAAAATGTGTTTAAGATTGTTTATGTAAAATAAATAAATAAAAGAATAGCTAGAGCTATACCACTACTTGTTACTCTGTCCTACCATTACTGCTAGTTGGGTCCTCATAACTCTTGAGAGAATGCTCACACCATAGTATACTCCATTAAAATCAAAATGTTATTTATTTTCAGCAGATCTCACCTCTATATAGCCCATGCAGTCTGTGCTTCAAAAGGGAGGCACTGCAAGGGAAAGAACGGCTACAACGACTTAGTGGCCTCGTTCCTAAATGATCTTAAGTAAATTAGAGTAATCCATTGCATGTGTGTGTAATATTTGGATTAAATATAATCTTCCATTTCATTACCTACTTACTTGCTATTTCAAGGACTTTTGAAACTGCATCTCATTCTGCCTCTCTCCTGCAGCTGTAAGAGTACAGCCTGACTTTGTTTTGCCAAGCTGTGTTTGGCAAAGAAGGCAAGTTTTCTAAGTCAGAAAAGACAAGACATTCTCCAAATCGTGGTATTGTGTATCTTTTCTGGAGTTCTTGGAATGGTTCTCATGAACTCGCTCTGACAGTGAACAAGTGCTAAAGGTGACATTACTTGTGGTAACTGAACTAAGAGTACAAGTATTATCCTTGTTCCCTATGAAGTGTGACCTCCCCAGTCTCTGAAAGCTGGAGTTTGTTCTATTTCTGGTGCCCATAATCTTTGGTTCAACCACAGAAGCTCCATTACTGCAAGTGTTTTAATGGTTGATTAGCCATCACTAACCATGACTGGAGGAGATGTATACAGTGTGCATATAGCTGTACTGTGGAGCACAAGGGCAACTTACCTCTGCACTGATCAGCCACTCCAACATGGGAATAAACTCATGATTTAAAAGCATAACAGTGATCTTACTGTGCTATGCTAATTGTGTGTGTTAGAAGCACTGGTCTACAGAGGAGCAGTTATGAGTTTATTGTGGCTACTCATGAAGTGGTTATATTCAAGCCCTGTATGCTGCAGTCTCATGAGATGCTTATTCTGCCATAAATTTATAAGCAGGAATATATCACAACACTCCTGCTAGGGCAGTTGATACCCTAGGAAAAATTGAAAGAAGCAAATAGAAAACCAAACATGAAGGTTTTGACAAAAACCTTCAAATACATCTGCATGAAGGATGAGGAAGGATGCAGACCTGTCCCAAAGCAAGTCCAATTAGTGTGGCACAATGAATGTGGGTTGTGTTTTCAGAAATCATAGTGTAACTGAAGTGCCGTCAGTATAATGTCCAAATCCATCACCCGGAGTCTGTATTACTGAGGATAAACAGATACTAAACCAAAAAGGGATATAGGTGGTACTACCAACATACATCAAACAGTGTTCTTATCACATGGAATCATGCTTCTCCATCATAAGGTGACATAAAGGTCCTTAAACAGCCACCTAAACGTGATGGGCTTTTTACCCTTTTGTTGCTAGAATAACTTTTAATTTAAAAAAAATTAAATTAAAAATTCATCGCTGCCAGTGCAAGAGTGCCCAAATATTTTTTTTTTCACTGTGTGATGTAGATACAACATTAACTAGTGAAATTTAGGTGGACTGAAAGAGAGTTTTTTAGAAGGCAAGAGGTAATGTTCCATGCAGTGCATCCATAAAAGAGATAACTGAGCAGGCAGCATCTTTCTCTGTAATTCTTGTATCTGTATAGGTTTTTCCTTGTAATGAAATTAGGCTACATACTTGCCTTTACTTCTCTGATCATGTGTGCTTCAAAACTGAGATAATTTGATTTCTTTCCTGCTACAAATATATCTGTTCCAACTGAATCAGAATCCAGTGTGCATTTTAGACCCCAAAGGAGTTGTTTGTTCTAAGAATCAGCTACGTGGGATGTGCAGTGAGTCCAGACTCAGGCCTTGAACAAATTGTTCAGCTGAAAGGGGGAGGGTAACTTCTCTGTGTTACAAGGTGTTGGTTTTAACATCTCTCAGTTTAAATGGTATAACATGGTTGCTTTCAGGCCAGATGTTACTATGTTCAGTTTTAGCTGTAAGGTCATGTTATGGTTGAGTCAGGACCAGAAGCTGTGAGAAATGTAACCTCCCTCTCAGAAGAGCACCACTGTAATTACTGTGTCCTAATGAGCATGATAGTGCAAAGATGCAATGAAAGTGTATGTTTCAGTAACACATAGTCTTTGCACAACATTTAATCTCAAACTATTTTGTAAAGACTGAGTGAATAATCTTCATGTCACCTGTCTGGAAACACGGAGCTGCACTTTTTTACTTTCATTTTGTGAAATATACTGTATATTGAGTGCCCTGAATTTCTTCTGATTTCCAGAATAAGCCTATGGCTTTTCTAGAACTGTGTCTTTAAATGATTTAGAAGCTTTCATAGGGAATATTTTAAGGACTATCCAGTTATTATTTAATCTTCTGTGGCATATAGGACCCTGACCTAGAGTCAGGATGTGTTAGTGTATACTAACAGACATAGTCCCTTCCCCCCTGAGTTTTAAATCTGAGGTCCTTGTCCAGCAAACATTTCTCTGATTATGTATTTTTATGTGTTTAAGAGGTTCCCCTTAAATTTCCACTGGGAAATATTTATAGAGACCACACCTGCTGAGCTTCAGCCTTCTGGCAAGTGCTCTATAGAGGCCTGATGGGAATTCATGGAGAATAAAGGTTGCCTGCATTTAAAAAGGGTGTGAACCTTCCAAGCTCTGAAGCTATGTGCAAGTTTATATTTGGATAACCCAACAGCTATGCATATAAATTGTCAAGGAAAATTAATGAATGGTGCATGTGCAGTGTATCAACTCTCTTGGTGTCTCAACCACTATTTTCATATACACCAAAGTGCACGTTCATTGCTGAGGATTGTATACAATGAGACATGTTTAGAGTTTAAAGACACATTATTTGAATGTATCTGAATGCAGAAACCCATGACCCACTTTCTTTATTAACTGGGAAGCACTTTTTGTGTTCCATCAAGGATTTCTAAAGAGGTTTGCGAATCAAGCAATCCTGAGACAGTTCATGCTAGAATTTAACATTGAAGTTTAAAAGAAATAAAATGGAAGTGCTATCTCAGCCATGACTTCATTTTCTAATTTGTTTCCCTTGGCCACTTTTTTTTTTTTCATGAAACCTGCTGTAATGTGTTTTGAAGAAGATATGTCAATGAAAAACACTATGAATTAAGTATATATCCTTTACCTTGTCCATGAATTCCATGCTGCAACTGTAAATCTCACGTTTCTTCTCTTTTATTTCTGATGACAGACATGAATGTCTTCATAATGGCTTTGACATGATATGTATTATTTATGCCCTAAAGTTTTTAGCAGTTATCTTAATAAGACTAAACGCTCTACAGCTCTTGCCAGCCTTGCAGTGGCTCTCAGTCCCCTTTCCCTTCTCATCCCAAGCTTCTTAAGAGATCTATTATTTCACTTGGGGTTAAGGTATAGCATGTCTCATAGTTTTCTGTTTCTTCTCCCTTACACCTATAGATGGCATTCATACCAATTTGTAGCATGATGAACCTTTCCTATAGTTTCTAAAAATATGTTTGCTTTCTCAAAATAATTTCTCTCAAATGGTGATCCAGATTCCTTGACACTATAGATTTAATTCAAGATATATTAAAAAGACTCTGCATGAAATGAAGACTTTAAACCTGCCTTTATATTCAGCTTTTTTTTTTCCACTTTTAACTGAATCACACATTGTAACAGCCTGCTCATTTCTGAAGAGCTGTGATCCCATCTCCTGCAGAGGCTGCTTCACTACAACCTCCCTCCTGCAAGGTGCTGAGCACTCTGGCCCTCACCTCTTTCATTGAAGTCTTTAGATACTTAGCTGCTGGACTAAGATCAGCATCTAACACTTTTCAGGATATAACTTTGCTGCAAAAAGGATTGTTCATTCTTTGCTCCTGTCAGAGGATGGGTTCTAAATAAAGGAAGTAGTCTATTCTTCCTGATTTGGTTGTCTGGCAGAAGAGAGACTATTACACTGGAGGATCCTAAAATCAGCTCAATTTACAGTATCCCATCTGCTTTGCTCTGTAATGGTGCTAAGATTATGATAAGCTCTGTATTTATAACACATTTTAACTTTATTATTATTTCATCAAGCCATAATGAACTGTGAATTTGGCCCAGTATATTAAAAATATAGCTACTAAATCCTGCATTAGTTTATAATTAAGAACATAGAAGTATGTGGACTGCACAGAAAAACAGTGGAAAAGATTAATTCATGTATGTGATTACTAGTGTACCAATAAAAAGCAAACCTTGTCTTGGAAGACAGTATAACTTTGAGTTAGGACTTATACAGTAACTTAATTTGTGAACTGAGAGGAGAATAGCTAACAATTTCAAATGTAGAGGGGGTATGTTCTTCAGGAAAGGAAAAATTTTGGATCATCTAACTGAACTCATCCTTACAATACATGTTACTGTGAAAAAGGAAAATAAATTTTCAATGTGGTCTTCTGTTTTTTAAACATGAATATGTAAGGCCTCCCCTTGCACAATACCCAAGGCTTGCTTCACGTCAGCCAAATGAAGTAAAAGTTTAAAGCCTGAGCCATTTCAGGCAAGCTGCAAAGAGGATGAGGAGCCTCTTATCTGTGCTCTGTTCTCCTCTGGAGACAGGATCTCAAAGCGTTTTCTTAAGGAGGACTAGAAAACCTTGGCTGTCACTCCAGCACCCATTGCATTGCTGTTTCTCTCAGGAGAACGAATTTATTTTCCACAGCCACACCATCTTGTAAGCTGTTGTGACAAGACAAACCAGTGCTGTCCTTTCTCAAGCCCAAGAGAGGGAGTGAACTTTACATCCTGTTTGTAACATCTAGAAGTGATCTATTTCTGTAGGTACATACCTATTTGATAAGTATATGCTTAGCTAAGAATGCTCACAAAGATGTGTAGTAGATCCACTGATTGTAGTCCCTAAAGCCATGGTTTGATGTGCAGTGGTGCCACCCCAAGTCACTCACTTCTGTAGCTATAGATATTTGTGGGGGCACCAAAGTAAAGTGGATCAGCAGCTCAATTTAATTAAACTTCACCATTTTCCACTGGATTTTTGCTAACTGAAGTAATTATCTGCCCTTTGTATGACACATATAGAGCTCCATACCAGCATGTAGAAGTGATGCAAAGAGGCTGGAGGGGTAGAATGCCAGCAATAACTTCACTGGGCATGGTCACTACATGATATACTTGTCCCTGGGGTAACAGTGGATACCTGCAAATTTGTTTTCAGTGTGAAGTTATGTTTCTTAAGTCTGTAAAGCAGTTGCATGAGAAAAGCCAGACAGGCAAGAAGGGCTGGAATGAAAAGCAGTAACATTTCAAAAGCGCTGGAGTTATTAAGGCATAAGATGCTGTGTTATGGATATGGTTTTGTTTCCTAGGAAGTGACTTGCAGGTGTTTGCAAATACTGTTCACTAACTACTCTGCAGTGATGGCATTTCTCCCTTAATTAATTTCACTCTTCAGTTTTCAGTTTTCCTGTGACATTTCCCAGGTGCTTGGAGCAGTGACAGCAGCCTGTTGTGAAGGCCATGGTGCAGCAGGCTGATCCCCTGCAGCCCATGGAGGAGCAGAGATCCACCTGCAGCCTCTGGAGGATCTCACACTGGAGCAGGGGAATACCTGAAGGAGGCTGTGACCCTCTAGGAAGTTCATGCTGGAACAGGCTTCTGGCAGGACCTGTGGCCTCATGGAGAGAGGAACCCACTCTAGAGAGGTTTGCTGACCCTGTAGGGGACCCACACTGGAGCAGTCTGTTCCTGAAGGGCTGAACCCCATGGAAGGGACCCACATGGGAGCAGTTGGTGAAGAACTGCAGCCTATGGGGAAGACTCATGTGGGAGAAGTTCACGAAGGACTGATTCCTGTGGGCAGGACCCCACGCTGGAGCAGGGGAAGAGCATGAGGAGTCTTACCCCTGATTTGGAAGGACTGGCAGAAACGTGATGAACTGTTCACAACCCCCATTCCTTGTCCCCCTGCACTGCCAGAGGTGAGGAGGTGGAGAGTTCAGGGGAGAAAATGAGCCTGGGAAGAAGGAGGGGTGGAGGGAAGCTGGGGTTTAGATTTGTTCTTATTTCTTATTGTACTATAATTAGATTGGCAATAAATTAAATTCTTTTCCCTATGCTGAGTCTGTTTTTTTCCCATGACAGTAATAGCTGAGTGATCTCCCTTGTCCTTCTCTTTACCCATGACCCTTTAGTTGCATTTTCTCTCCCCTGCCTAGGTGAGGATGGGAGAGATAGAGACTTTTGTGGGCACCTCTCATCCACTCAGGTTCAACCCACCACAGCCAGTAAAAAGACATTTTGTAAGAGCAATTTTTGGGTGTGTGACAAGACAGCATTTGTAATGTTATCCAGATAATCTGCAGTGATTTAAAATCCTATTGTAGTTTCTCTATCACTAGTTTTATTATTTGATTAATGTCCAGCAGAGCATTAAGGATTACATTTGACTGAGGATGAATGATTTACAATTAGTTAGAAAAAATAAAGGTATTAAGGAATGTGCCAGGTTAATTTATTCGACAAATGAGTGTAAAGCTACTTACAAAAACATTTCAGAACATTGCAGCACCTGGTTCATGAAATATTTTGTAGAAACAATGAAAAAATGTAATTAGTTGAGACCTGCAAAAGCAAGGCCAGGAGGTATAGCTAAGATCTATCTCACTTGGAATGCAGGGCCTGACTTCCACTGCACCTCACAGCTGTGCTGGGTCCTTCCTGTGGCTGACCCTGTGGGGACAGTCAGTAGGCTGAGGAATCCACAGGTAGGGAAGATGGAAAGGCACGACATACTTGGCAGTTAGGGCATGATTTGCTTTGTAGAAGGGGATTATCATAATTCATTTGTATGACAATATTTGCTAAAACCCATATTTGATGCTTTTTGGATGGAGAGGGCAAAACATGTAAAGTACAGTCCCATGAAGAAAATAGCTGTTGTGTGAAAGCACTTCTTCATGTTCTAATTGCTTATGGGATTCTCCCTTTACACTTGAAACAAAAGTGATTCCTCAAATAGCTGAAAAGGTAATTTTTAATTCTCACAGCTTTTTGCCAAAGAGCCCTTGCAATAAAAACCAGAAGAGTCTAAAGTTAACCAGGAAGTGAGATCCTGATTTTTTGAAGTGCAAGTAGAAATCTATGCCATGACTATTCATCATATATTGACTACTACAATGCTATACTACAGAGGGATTGAATTAAGGAATTATTTGTTTGTTTGAAACTGATGGGTTACAGTTTAAAGTCATTAATACTGCAGTAATGTTGACATCTAGCTTTTAAAAACACTATGCTTTCTTAATTAGTTTACATTGGCAGCATTTATTATTTTACAGTAATGTAGGAAACACCTAGTGGTGACTGATTTAAGCCACTTGCTGTCTGTTTTAATTTGATTGTGATATTGCTGTGTCAACAGGATCAACAGCATAATGTGCAGCACTGCAAATGTAAAGAGACAAACTGTTCCAAAGAGTCTAACTATGCAGATTTATGTCTGTGGATATCATTAGCCTAGGTTGTTGCATCTGAGTACTATGAAGTGTTAACATGTTCAGTATCTATTACATACTACATGTAGATATTAATTGTGTTCCGTATATTTTGACAGACCTAAGCATTGCAGCCAAGCTTGTAAACTTTGAATTAATGGTATTGCTAGGCTTCTGGCCACACTGAAGTGGGAAGACAAAGAGATAATAACCCCTTCAGCTGATAATATTCAATCATTTCTAGCTTCTATTAAGGACAACATACTTTTTTTATTGACTTCTTCAGCATAGAGGCTGTTACTCCTATATCTGGGACTTTCTACAAATATATTCTCAGCAGATGGGAAGGACATGCAGACCATGGGAAAGGCAGTACAAATGGAAAGTGTATCAACCCTACAGCTCATCTGACAAATAAACAAACCATGACTTTTCCACAGAAACTGCACAGGCAATCTCTGCTCTGCTGCTAGTCTCACTCAGTGAGGCTCTCTGCAGACACAGGGTCTGAATCTCTGTTTGTCTTTGCGAGCCTCAGGGCTTGAGGATGGTATTTGTTATGGCTTTCTGAAGAAGGTAACACTTCCTTTTGCAGTCCTTGACTCTTACCAGGAACTACGCTTCCCACGAGAAGCAAAAACACCTCTTTTGTTAGAAGAGCAGTGCCCAGCTAAGAACATGTCTATAAACCAGCCACATAACTTACCCTGAGAGATTTATTTACCTTTTCCCCCCTAATCTTTGCTTTATAATTCTCATTATTAAAAAAGATAACATGATAGAGGACTTCAGCTAATCAAAGGCCTATCATCAAAAGTAGACATGAATTCAGGGAGGCCAAGGTCTTAATCTGCAGTCTGGCTCCACCCTCACACATTGAGCTTTTGCTTAAACCCCCTTGCATCAGAAAAGGACACAGTGTGGTTCCTGGCCTCTCCCAGAACTACACCTCTCTGTCACTGGGATTGGCCAGGGGAAGTCTGGGAATTTGCAATGGGCCATTCTTGTGCTTGAGTCTTCTGAGTCCCATCAGACCTACAGATCTGGGTGCTTCTAAAATGCAATTGTAGATACTATTTCAAATGGTGTTAATACTCCCCATCCACATAATATCCTAGTGGTTACAGTAGCTACCAAGTAATTTGGAGCCTTGTGCTCACGTCTCTTCTCAGCCTGAATGGCTTGATGGCTTCATGATGTCTTTCACATCTTCCATGTCTCACAAGAGTGCTTGACTAGCTGGGCTGGTGTGGAAGATCGACGGGAGAAATGCGCACCCAATGGTGTCCAGCAAGACTCGTTTATTGTAAGCCATCGTCCATCTTTTATACAGTGCATGAACAACTGTGCTTATTGTTCTCTTTACCATTACCTAAACTCTAAAAGTTACATTTGTATACTTTCTTAGCTTGCAGGACAACTATACCTATTATTCATTTTAGCATTACCTAAGCTCTACAGGTTACATTTATATACTATGTCTGCTTGCAGCTGCAGCTGTGAAGAAGTCTTTGTTTTCTGGAGAATCCTTCTTTGTTTCCCCGGAATAGTTCATCCTTGGGTTTGCAACATTGCTGAGCTTTCCCAGATAGCTTGTCCTTTGGCTGCAACATTATGCTGCGAAAATAACTTCTAATGCTGAGAAGCTAAACTCCTGAGGCCTACTTCTTAGTTATATGCTCAAAGCTCCCATAAGCCTTTGCTCGACTCTTGCTCGCACAATGCTCTCTGGGAGCTGTGCCCCTGGTCCCTTAGCCATTCTTCAACAGGCTGGAGCTACTGAAACTGTGCTGCAAATAGGGACAGAAAAGGTAGAAAGTAGTTTTATGCTCCTTCAGGTTCAGGTATCACAGAAGAGAGCTCAAGTGGACCTCAAGTAGGCAGGATTCTTCAATCTAGAGCTTGATCTAAACCCACTTCAAAAATTAGGTGAGCTAACTAGGTTTGTCTAAGTTGGAGAGGAATTGAATGAGAAATAAATCCTTTAATTCAAGGCTCTGGACCCTATCACATAGGAGAGCACTTAAATAAGTAAGACTATTAGAACAAGTGTACTTGGTCAAACCAAAGACCCACTTAGCTCTAAATACCAAATGTGCAATAAGTACTTGATGAGCTCACAGCTTCCTGCTGCTCATGAAGGTGAGCAAAGGGAAGCACAAGGAATAAGCACTGGTGTTTGACTGAAATGCTTGCCTGCACCCCTCAGAGAAGCAGACTTTGTGAGGACTGATGGCAAAGAGCCAGAACTGCTGGAGACAATTCCTCATTAATTCATGGCATAATTGATGTTAAAAAATAAAGGCTTCTTTTCACACTAGAAAAAGAAAAAAGACTTTACGGTAATCTCCACTGGATTTTATCTGTCATTTTATTATGTGGACACTCAGTGTGTATCAATCACAACACACATACAGTCTATTTTTGCAGCTCTTCATAATGGCCATAATTTTTAATTTACCTCAGTGACTTAGTACATCTGCAAACATTGTCTGTGGTACCTACTTTGTTCTTGAAGGCCTTTCTTGGATTTAGCTTATGTTGTAAGAGTTTAAAAGAACAGGATATAGTGAGAGAGGAAGTCTTCAAGAAACTCATGCTCATGAGAGGAAAATGTTCTCCTTCTATCCCCTTCCACACTGGGCTCTGGCTACTTTTAGAAACAGAGGACCTTATGAGGCTCAAAGGGGGATACTGAGGTACTAGTGGTAACCTTTCCTGTTTCTTCCCTAGGTAATTGGGATGTCTTCTGCAGTCGAAGGAATACATCAGCCTTCATATATCATCTCCACAAGCTAAATTGCCAGGAAAGTTTATTATCTAACTTGAGAAAAATTCTCTAAGAAAACAAACCATTTTCCCAGATGCCTAGACTTGAGAAGGCAATATTCAGGGTAGATAAGTAAAAAGCTATTGGCAAAGGTAATATATTTAAACTTGGTCTCAGTAAGCTAAATTGGAATTTGGCTGTTTCCTTCAATGAATGACAAAATGCAGAGGTTAGTCTTGGGAATGACACCCTCTCCCAAGTGGGCACAAGGCTGCTGGAGTGCTCTCTTTCTTGTCCAGCATTCAGGTTCCATGACTTCCTACTTACTCTCTGCACCAGCCTTCTCAGCCCTTTTCCCTTCTGGCATAGAATTAATGCTGACCTTGTACAGAAAAGCTAAGTCGTCAAGCATCTTCTTCCCTTATCTGTCAACTCCTGCAGCCTCTAACCCTAAACACTATGCCACAGATTACCAATACTAGAAGTCCTCTTTCTTCTGGGGACAGGAGCCAAGGGGACATTTCCTACCTCTTCATCTCAAGCAGGTATGGGTTGTCCTCTACTAATCCTGTCCATGTTCTCAGGCACATATTTCCAGATTCATGAGTTTCTCTGACTCCCTTCTGCCAAGCCCACTGCATTCAGTGATTGATCCTGTATCTAATTTCACTAGCCACAGTTTTCCTTGGCAAAACTGTAAAAGGTCTTAATTTGCCGATGTCATTTGTCTAGTTAATTACTCTGTGGCAGGGTTGTTTTTTTCATGCAATTGATATCTCTGCCAAATTGCTATAGCTATTAACAGAATTGTGGTTAGTTCATTAAAACGAAAAATGTTGAAATATGGTATGGTATTCTGCTTTCACCCTTAATTATTGAAGTATTTTATAGCCTTCCAAATCATGAGAAGGAGTTTTATAGCCAGATACAGTAAAAATATGAAGGCATTTCAAATTCAGATCAAAAACCAATGCTGTTTTCATTTGAAACCTGAAATTACAAGTCTAAGTTTGACAGGAAATACTTACCCACACAGACAGCAAAAGGAACAGTCACTGTGTAGAACACTTATGTGATTAAATCATCTCATGAAATTCCCTGTAGTTATTCATTTTGTGTCTTTTCAGCTATGATATATGTGTTATAGCACAATGATCTGACAGTTACGAGTCAAGTTTTGGTACTGGTGAAATAACAAAAAGAAGAGCCCTTTCCCCTGGGTAGAATCTGAAGTAGGATATCTGGCAGATTTCTTTATTATGCCATTCATTTACCTAAGAACAGGTCAAACTTCAATGACATTTATATGGATTTTTTGCATTCTCCAAAGTCATGAAGTGACAGGATAGGCCTATAAACTGAAGATTGCTGTTTAATGTTTCAGTGAGCAGCTGGATGTTATGACATTTTTGAAGTTTATATAGACCTTTCTCAGTTCACAGTTAACATCTGGAAAAGTTGCAAGAGATGTAAAGTCTTACTTTAGTTTTCCTTTTGTGCATAGGTCTACTTTGTACTGGAACTCCAGAACAGTGAGAAACAAGGAAGCAAAAGAAATACAAAACTATTATGAGAAATTGAGAAATATTGGATAAAAAGAGGAAGGAAGGAAGGAAGGAAGGAAGGAAGGAAGGAAGGAAGGAAGGAACGAAAGAAGGAAGGAAGGTAGGAAGGAAGGAAGGAAAGAAGGAAGGAAGGAAGGAAGGAAGGAAGGAAGGAAGGAAGGAAGGAAGGAAGGGAGATTAGGGAGGAAGGGAGAGTGCTAAGGTGGGAGGAAGGGAGGGAGGGAGGAAGGAAGGATGCGAGGAAGGGAGGAAAGCAGGAAGGAAGGAAGGAAGGGAGGAAGGAAGGGAATTCTGGCAATGAATTTGGATACATGGCTCGATAAGGACTGTGACAGCACAGAACACCAATATCTCAGTTTTCTCTGTAATTGATATAGTGGAGAAAGGAATTTGTGTAAAGAACCACCCCTCAAGTACTGGAATTTTTCTACTCTCAATCTGTTCTTTTGTACTGAGACGTGTAAAGCAGTGGCATGGGAAAACAGAATTCTATGATTTAAAGTATATTTATAGTCAGAGATTTAGTCTCAAGATACAATCTCTGATACATATTTCAAAAGTGATAGAACAATGTGGATCCAATCTTCCCACAAAAAACAAAACTGAAAATTTTGGAGAGACAGATTCCACTTTATATAGAAATCTGGATTACCATTCCCATTTACAGAAATGTTTCATGATTAAAGTACCCTACAAAATTACAAAGGAAGCATTAAGAGCACAAGCCTGAGCTTTCAGAATTTATTCCAAAAATCTTTGGACTTTAGTCCTTTAATTAAGGCTTCTCAGTCTTTTCCCCACAAGAACACAAGTATCTCAAAGGATCCATAATCTAAAACATTACTGTTACCTTGCTGCTTGTTTTTTTTTATTTCTTTAAAACTATAAAAATATTTATTCTTTAATCAATCTTCTAATTCTAAAATGTCGATTTTTTTTTTTTTTTTTAGAAAGTACATTTCAGAATAGTCCTCAATTATACTTATTCATTACCTCAATCCAGGAAAAAAATGTATTCTCTAATTTTCATGAGTAGGAGACAGTTGCTATAAAGTAGCTCATGATTGAGTGCAGCACACTGAGAATGGGATTTACCTCATCTAAATTTAGCCACCTAAGAGTCTGGCAACTGTGAGGTATTCCAGAAAGGTAACTTTAGCCATTCAAGCTAATCTTTCTAGGCTCTCTATGGTTTTCTACAGATTCAGAGCCAAAAGCCTAATAGCTCTGCACTGACCCTTGAAAGCCTTAGTAAATGCTTCTCCTTTGTCCCACATGCCTTGCTAGCTTTCCTTGTCTTTAATCTAGTCATAAAGTTTCCTTTGATAGCTCCTAGAATCAAGAAACATCTCACATAAAACAGATGGAGTAGACAAAGCTACAGAATATTGTGAGCTTGTAGATTGAGTTGCTTTTTTAGCTCCATTGCTAGATACAATTTCTGGAGAAAATCCAGAGAAAGGCAATTAATGAAAGATACAGAAAGTTTGAGTCAGAGGTACTGACAGTCTTGAAGTAGCTCATGTCTAGGTCTCTCAGCAAGAAAACCAAATTGAATACCTGGAATCTACTGAAGAAAATAATTTTCTATTACTTTGACTGTGGTGCTGTATTAGCTGAAATCAATAAACAAATGGATACAGATCAGGTTTAAGCTTGGTCTGAAGGTTTAGTGTGGACTGAAATAGAACAATGACTGGAATGAACAATAACAACAAGGAGGCATCTCATTCTGGTAGTGCTTATTCCCATACACTGAATACACATACATAGAATGCATTAAAGTGACGTGAAAACAGTCAACAAAATGGGGACAGCTGTCATTTGTTTTAAATGAAGGCCACTGCACACAATTCATTTTATTATAGTCTCTTTTAAGAAACTTATTCTGATAGTATTGGCTCAGTTGTTTAAACATTTTTATGGAAATTGTGATTTATGACACACTGTAGCTATATAAATGCTATGGGCTCTTACTCTGTTGCTAAAACTACTGTGATGTCAATCCATGTGCAATGTCATTTTTAAGGAATGCACTGGAAAACTGACAGTTGTGGTAACAACAGGCTGTGAGAGAAATAGCTCAAATGACAGTTTTTCCTTGGCATACACTTTTATAGTTTTATATTATATTGAGCTTAGTTTGATAAAATGCAAAAACAGATTGTTGCTATTAGTTCTTTCTTATTAATTGGGTATAAACTATACAGTGTAAAAATTAGCAAAGCTCCATATATTCTCCCTTAGCTATTTTGACTGGTGCTGTGATAGGCTATTGATTGTGGGTTTGTTCACCTTATATCCACTATGTTCAGGGAACACAAGATGCTTTGGAGTGAATCAAAGTCTTCACAATGAGGCTTGCAGCAGCTTCTGTGAGCCTGTGAACACCCAAACAAGCCATAAATACCCAGAGTAGATCATATGGCAGTCACCTATTTATTGAAAATAAGAGGCCTATTTTTCTTTAAAGGCAGCCCTAGACTCTAGGGTTTCACCTTTTCTATCATATGACTGCAGTAGTGACTATCCCACAGAAGTCATCCTCAACAGGACGTTCTCTAAGCACTTTTCTCTCTTCAGGAGAAATTACAATCTCCAAATGACCTTTATGAAATGATTCTGTCCATAAACAAGGACCTGATCACTCTCCTTTTCAATCAGCAATGCCTGAAACCTGCAGATATTTATCAAGTACAGTACAAGATTCATCAAATAAACACCTGAGAAGCACGAAGAGGAGCCAGTGGTGAGGGAGACTGAAAGCTCCATGAGCTCCGTGGTGGGTTCTCCATCCCATGAGACGTATCAGATCAAATGCACAATTACAAAGCTCATAGCTTAATTTTGCAATTGTGTAATAGCACTGCATATCAAATTTAAGAAGCTATTTAAAACTAGCTGAATTGATTTCAAGGCTTTAGTTAATAACTGTAACTAAGGTCTAAAATCAACATGGGTAGAAAGATCCTCTAACTACTATTTTGATTTCACTGTCGTGCTGGAAATGAAAGAGGAACAAGAAGGTTTTGATGAAACCAATTTCATTTCCTTTTTTCATCTAATACAGGGTTAATAAGTAAATCTTCATCCCTTTAACTTCTTTGATTTGATTGCCACCTTTCTAAATCAGGTGATCTGGCCAAATGATGACTTAACCATCTAGTATTTTTAACCCACTGAACTTTGGATTCGATATCAGTTTAAACCTTGATTTAAAAACTTATCTTAATTTCTACATAGGCTTTTTACATTTTTAGCACTGTCAGTCTTAGCAACAATGTCAGTTTTGTAATGTTTGCTTATTACAAAGTAATGGAATTTGCCTTCTGCAAATATTAGCAGAACTGGTTTATTCTTTGGATAGCAGAATGGGCTTGAATAATAAAACCCAGGTAAATTAGCTGAGGTACATAAACTTCGCCCACTCTACAAATTAAAACCTTTATCCAATAACATTTCACACTTTTAATAATTCACAGCAGTAATTAAAAATCTTATCTCTTTTTAGAATTATGAATTAGAGGTCAAACCAAATCTTTTATTGAAGCAAAATAGGAACATTTCATAAAAGGAGAAATTTTCCTGAAGTCATCTCCAAGAACCCATTCTAGAATTAATAAATGAGACAAACCAGTTGCAATTCTCTATGTTTTACAAGAAAGAGCTGAGTCAGTGGAACTGAATGCAGTGCTTCCAATTCTTTCTGGCAAGTGAAAGAATAATGCATGAAAGAATGAAGTCTGGATCATACTATGGGAATACCATCATATTTTTCTAATTAATTCCATTCAAGAAAATCTTAATTGAATATTTTAGAGTAAAGATAATAATGCTGCTAAGTGGCAATGCAATTTGCTGAAGTCAACAAAGCATGACTGTCATAACGTAAAAAAAATTCAAAGACATTGAATTTGGCCATTAGTCTTATCTATTCCCTTTGGATTTTATTTTCTGTGCTTTAGTTTTTAACCTCAGAATCATAGTCATGTATTATTAAATCACTAACAACTGTTGTTTAAAAATCTTGGCTTTCTGAGCCCAGTGAATAGTCTGGATGAGCAGTCTAGCTCCCTAGGGGAATTTTCCTGTGGGGAAGCTGATGTGACCTTCACTCAAACAGTTTGAAAGCATAATTGCATTTCTGACGGGCTCTGCTTGTACACATAATTTGAAAAAAAAAATTTAGTGAATTTTGCCTGGAAATTTGACCCATTATATTTGCTTCTTTAGTTTTACATCACTCATGTTAGTAAGTAAATAATGCATTTTTGTGCCATGGGATACTTAAATCAACCAAATAACTATTAAATGATACACTTGACATTCTTACATACAGCATATGCATTACTTGGCAGAAGGCAAATGTACACATACATATGGTGCACAATGCTCCACATCTATGTATAGCTAAGCCAGCAGGAGGACGGTGGCTATGCTGTTCTAGGCCTGTGAAACCACACAGTTTGGAATATTTCAATAAATTGCTGGATGAACCTCAATGGGAATTAAATTTATGAGGTTTATAGAGGGCAGATGCCCCTTTCTAAGTGTTGATGGCTGCCACATCCCCATTCAGACCTCCAGGTAGCAATGCAAACACACTTGTCCTGAGTAAAAAGTATTCATCAGTCAAAAGTTTTGGCATCTAGCAATCTCTGGTCATGTGCAAAATCCCAAGCCAGTCAGCCTGAGCTTTTCCTTTTTAACTCCTCCCCTGTGATTTGACAGATCTTGCAGGAAAAGTACAGAAGAGTTGATGGAGACACCAACAGCTATACCTGTTGTAACACCTTCCCAGGGGTAATAAAATTGAAAAAGGATTTACAAATGAGCTGGGAGAGGATCTCAGTGACTTGGGACCTTTATTCTCTGTAAGAGTTTTACATTGTCCTAGAGGACTCCCTTTTATTGTGCTGTTAGCAACTGGGAAGCCTTTGTCCTGGCTGGGGGCTTGTTTAACTTGGAAGGCCAAAGCCATTTTGTTCTGTAGTAAGTGTGTAAATTAGGCATATAGTCTTCAGTATCTATTTGCCAATGTAAATCAAAGGACTGGGGATTTGCATATGGTTTTGGCATTCTATAGTTCTTTTTCTGATCTGTGTGACTACAGACAGTGGCTTCCTACTGCTACACAGCACTGACTGACAACAGGCAAGGAGTACAGAGCTGACACATGGTAAATGAATTACCTTTTTTTAAAAGTTCACATTGGAGATAAATGCAGAACAATGTCATCACAGTCACTTCTGAACATGGAAAAATGGAAAAATGCTTTCTGGAACAACAACGGTATCTTTTGTGCTCTTAAATAAAACTGCTGAACTAACTAAATATGTTTAAACAGGAACTGCTTCTAGACTGCAGCTCGAATGCCAGTTTTCAAATGAGGACATATTTTTAGACACAGCTCATGAATTGCTAAACCCAAGATTTTCAAGTGGAAGTGCAGAGCTGTTGCTGCAACAGTGTGCTATCAGTAATTGTGATTCAAATAGAATAGGTAATGGCACAAAGCAGAGCAACTGCATCTATTTAGATCTCTTCCTAAACTGGTATTGTGGCAGCTGAAGTAATGCATGTGCACATGTATTTCATCCCATGCTGCAAAAAATGAATTATTTTTGTTATTATTGCTTACATAATCTCCATCCTAAACCAGGACTCTACAGGCACCTGCTGATGCATATTGTCAGTGAGATACAGACAGAAAGGAGACTACAAAAAGATAAGAAAATTATAGTAGTCTTCATGCTTGGTTTCTGCCCATGAATAGCTGTGTGTTAAGCATACTCCAGGTGTCACAGAAAGGGAGAGCATTAAGGAAGCATTTGAAGGGGCATTATGAAGTAAGAGAGACACTCCTTTTGTAGTGAAATAGAGAGCAGAGAGCCAACATCAGAAGCAGGTGAAGCTTGATGGCATTTGCTCAGACACATAATGAGTGGAAAACCCTGGATGATGTTACAGGCAGCAAGAAGACTTGGCACTGTAATAACAAGCATCACCTTCATGAAATGGGGAAGAACTAGCCATAGATAAAGAAAATTAGCTTGTGCTTGCTGTAACAGAGAAGGATTATACAGTGAGCAGTCCCACAATTTCTGGTAATAATCTGAATGTGTATAAATGTTTGCTGGAAACAAGGTGAGGCTTGTGCAAATAGAAGCAGGCAAACCCATCCCTGAGGAGTTTGGACAAAACATAGTGCTAATGAGGAGTTGGTAACTGAGTCATGTGCAGTTGTTAGTTTAAAAATCTTGGCTGAGCAGAAGTATGTGGATGGCTGATAATTCTGATGGATATCAGTTTTCCATTACAAGTTGGGGCTATAACTTTCCATTTATTTTAACTTGCATGAAACTCGTTCTAAATTCAATCCTCTCAAATCTGTGTTGCTTTAATGTTGTTACACTCTGCAAAAAGACCATGGTCTAGAGAGTTAATCAGAAGCAAAAATCGTAATGGGTAGAGGAGGAGAAATTATGCGGTTATTGAATCCCCACCATTGGTTTTCTCTCTTGAGACCTGATACAAAGGCCTGGGAAGTGAAAATACACCTTCCACTGCTTTACTTTGAGCTTTGGGTTTGTCTCTCACACTTTATCAATGGTACCAGCACTCAGACCAAATACATTAATAGGGATAATTAGTACATTGGTACCCAATAATGCACAGAATTGTTGAAGATGCCACTGAAGATGCACTCTCTAGTACGTTTAATTCAAAAAGTCATTCAAAATGAGAAGTGCAGATGTGCTTGGATAATAAATAAATCAATATGCTACTGTGGATTTGATGGTACCTCTGAAAGTATTGGTTTGATATGAACTTCTTCAAGGTGTTACTGGTGTCCCACGCTGCAATGCTTGCATTGCATGTTTTATTGTGTTATAGCTGACACAACCTGCCAGAGAGTTGTGAGGCAAGAATGAACAGGAGCAGAACTTTTCCCCAAAAACCTTCAACTCACATCATGGTTAACTCAGCTCTTGTTTTTCCAATTACCCTCCAGACTTACCCCCAAATTTACAGTTTTCTCAGGCAACATCTGAAAAAGACAACAATAACATGTTTTCTAATTTCTTTTTTTTTTTGTTTTGTCAGGGAAATTAACATATTTTGTCAATTTGCCTGCAACAGGGGAAAAAATGCATGCTGTATCTTACTCCTTCTGTCTTTCCTTTGTCACAGTACTGCTCCTCAGAGAGTCTCTCTGAGACTGCATGAGGACCCACCTTGTCTAAATCTGGGAGTGTCATGAGTGATAGTGAAAGAAGATGAATTGCCATATGGTCTTAGGACATATCTTTACTAAGATAAAGGTCAAATTTAGATCAGGCTTCAAAAACCCAACAAACAAACAGTGAAATCATCCCTCAGTAAATATTCCTGTTTATCTATGGGTTGCCTTTGAGGATACTTCTGCCTGTAAGCTCTTGAGAATGATGCTAGACCTTCAGAAATCCTTAGGGCACTAGCACAGTCAGAGTAACAGACAGGAGATATGACTCTATGCAAATACTACTGCAGGAATCCATACTGAGAAAGTGCAAAGGGATGTCTGATGAGGGCAAAGCATTTCTGCCTGCCTTGTTGAACTATTCACTGGATTGTAAGCATGTGGAAATGATTCCAGCAGCAAGCTGAAAACATACAGACAGCTTTAAAACTATTAGAAATATGCAGAGGCTTTGAGATCCAAGAAGGATGGTTATGAGCATTTACTTCAATCTCCTGTATCATCCACAAAAAAGAACCCCCATTACTTTAGCTGCAGCTGTACTTCCCCTCTGATTGAGTCCTGCCTAACATAGTGGAGGTCAGTGAGACCACATGAACAAAAGACACAGGAGAAAGCTATGTGAAGTGCAAACCAGAAGTTGGAATATTGCATTAGAAATATGTCCTGGATGTTGTTTGGTCCTAGTTTTCCCTGCCAGCTTCAGAGGCACAGAGGTAATGTACACTTAACACATTCTGGATGGCAACAAGGTGTATTTGGCAACCCCAATACTGTAGTCACCATGGGCTTTGACAATAAATATAAAATTTTTTTCTGTATAAAAGTTAACTTATGGCTCTGAGAGGTATAAAATGCCTGTGTTCACTTCAGTAGAATATGAAGTATGAAATCTAAAGTGAAACCTTAAAAATTCCAACATAGTTATTACACTGTTAATAATCTTAGCAGAAGCATCCAGCTATTTCGAGGTTGTGAATGGAATTTTAGAACAGTATTGCCAGGTTTTCTTCATATCTGACTTCATACCTAGAGTTTACTAATAATAATAATTTTTTTTTAAAAAAATTGCCTTGTGATGGAATACTAATCTGGAATGTGGTTAAGTGAATGGTTCTTTTATGGTGTGTTTTTTCCATCAGGTTTGTATTCATCTCAGAAGTTATGCAGCTATAGCTGAAAAATGAGTCTTGTACTCTCCTGGGCATGTTTTCAACATGCAGTAAATGGTTTATGGTCACCTTCAGTTAACACTGACAATAAAGACTATATTCCATAATACCCATGGATTAAAGCCAACATCCCCCTTTTTAATTTTTTTTTGAAGTGCAGTTTTTGTTACTGCACATTTTCCTACTTTGTCCCTACTTTTAGAGGAAGATTGCTTCAATATTCTTTTTGGAAGTACCACAGACACTTGGTTTTATGCTAAATGCCACATTCTCTCTGGTAACATATTGCTGTTAATTCCTGTGATTCCTTGGATTTAAGATGTGCATTTCACTGCCACTCATCCTCTGCTGGTCTGAATGGTGAGATTAGGCACCATGTCCCTCATCAGTTCTTCTTTCCCTGGAACCTCTTTCCCCTCTCTTGGGTCAATCATGCTGAAGGTAGCTAAAATCTTATTTTATCTAACATGTCAATGTCACTCCATTAACTTTCCTCTGTGGTATGCTGTTTCCATTATCAGAATTTAGAGGTTTATGGAGGGAATGAATATCCACCTTTAGCCAGGCAAAATTGAGTTTTCTTCCAAAGCTTCTCAGAGTCTCTGGTCATGCACTTCTTTTCTCTTCACATCAAAATGTCATTTATTCATATCATAGTATGCTGCATTACCATCTATAGTTCACTGATTTTCCAGTAAAGCTGCAGATGTGCTGCATGATGGGAATGCCCGTCGGAGGAAACTGTTTCCATCAAAGTAGTATGCTCACAAAAATAGTATGAGTTGTTTGTACTTATTCCTTAACACTATTTGCCTGCAACCTGCCAATATATTGTGTGTACAAAAATATTTGTCATCTGATACATCTCTAGAAGTACCTCCTCTTGTAGGAATCTTCCTTAAGAAAATGTTCCCTTCACACGTATATATATATATGTATATAATCTCCATGATGCTACACATCAGGTAAGAATTGTAGGTTTTGCTCTTTTAGCAATGATGTGTGAACAATCAACTCTGCTTCTCTACTAAAGGCACACATGTTAGAACAATGAGCCTGTCCAGCTTCATTTATAACTGGTGTTCTAGAGAGAGACAAAAATGATAAAAGGCAGGAGCTGGGTGGGGACTGGGCTACTAACTCACTTCCATTCTGCACCACTGGAAGAGCTTCTCTCCTGTGGGACATAACGCTTAGGTAGAACCATATTTATTTTTGCTTGCTGCCTCACTGAAAAAAGGCCTGGGTTGGAAGGGACTTTAAAGATCATCTAGTTCCAAATCCTCTGCCTTGGGCAAATACACCTTCCACTAGGACAGGTTGCTCAGAGCTCCATGCATCCACTTGATTTGACTGCAGGCTTGGCATAGTTTTAACTCAGAAATGGGAATTTATCTGTTTGTACTGCTACAAAGTGGGTCTTTTTTCATGTCTATTATTTACCCATATATCTAGTTCCTATACTTGTATTGTGAAAATCAGGTCACTCAAGTTTCACATTCCTCCTTCCGTTTGTGTGTAAGTACTTGTGTTGACAACATTGCACTCATTGCTAATATCCATGTTTCTGGCACCATACTGCCTCACACACCCAATTCAAAATGAATACCTCACCAGCCTGTACTGTGATAGTCCATTGGTCTATGCAGAATTCTCCTGAATTCTGGCCATTCAAGAGAGCTAGCAATGCTGTTGTTGTCCTCTTTGTCCTCAACTGTGTGCACTCTTAAAAAAATGACACAATGTATTGCAGTTCTTGCGTCCTTTTCAAGTTCTCAAAGCAGGGTCTCTAACAGAGGTCTGTTTCATTCAGTGTTTTAGTCTAACCGGTCAGCACTGTGTCACAGGCACCTCTGAACAGCACAATAACCAACCCCACTGGTCCACAAAACAAAAGAGCTTCTGTGGCAACAAGCTGCCACAGAAGAGACACTACCATGGAGACCATTCGTGATCCTGTAAGAAAGATCCATTGTATTTCACATCCCTTTGTTCTGAAAGCAGTAGGAATTATCTCACGTCCATTCATCATGAGCCAATGAGTTATCCCAAGTTTAGTGTTTGGGAACTGAACAAGTGTTAAGACCCATAAAGAATAGTCTTCCTGGGACAAGAAAAGTAGAAGGGAAGCGAAACGTGTATCAGCTGAGCTGGAAGAACACCCAGAGGTACTCCAGCTCCAGCTTGAGAATTAAAGTGTGACGGAAAGGGAGTTACCTGCACTATCCAAGTAATCAGTAGTTTTGGAATAAAGTATGTGTGCACATGTATATGTGAGTAGAAGAAAGACTGGAGACAAGAAAGGAAGAGATTAAAGCTGACTTGTTGTGGGCTGTGGCTAAGGGCTATGCATCAAACTTTTAATTTAGTTACAGGCATTTGCATTCTTTTTGACATCTATGAACCTTGTTTCAGTTTTCCTGAGTTGCACCTGCCTATTTTCCCTTCAGTCATATGTCAAAGAATATTTTGTGGGGAGGTTTATCTGCCCTCTGAGGCATAATGAACTACATGGATTACAGTTGGGACATTGCAGACAAGGTATGTTGTTGCTATGATCAGTTTTCACATGTGTGTAAGACCCACGTGAGAGCAGAGTGTGTTCTTCCAGCATCAGAAGGCCAAATTACATTCCAGGAGTGGCTGCCCAGTCCACACTCAGTGTGTGTTTCCCACAGGGAAAGTTGAAAGTCCTATCTCAAATTTCTACCTGAAAAAATCTAAGAGAATCTTATTTGGAAACATTTTGTAGATCATTTTGTGGATTATTTACCATAAGATAAGAATACAACAGTTCTGTGAATTCATTCAAACCCAGAGTACAAATCCAATGGTAAAAACTTGCCTTTTTTCTTTATTTTCTTTGTAAATATGCAGGAATAATTTTCATAGAAGCTAGTACATTCTTGTTGTTAATGAAGATTTGGTTTTATTTTTTCCCATAACACTTTTTTTTGTTTAAAATTTTAGATATCAGTCTTTTAAAAATCAGTTCCAAGCGAACGTCTCAGTTGGTATATGATGTCAAACTTATTTTTGGAACATGTAGAAATACCAAAAGGCCTCACTAATCTTCTAATGAGATAAAATTACTTCTGAAGGATAAAATTAGCTGCTGGAAGTTTTCCAACAATTATATTTTTGCAGTCCTACTATGTATATTATAGTGTGTTTCTAAAGAATAAGTACTCCAAAATATATGTTCCTCATGTCTTTTGCAAACTATATTTTGGGGAAAATTTAAATGCCATAATTATTTTTTTAAAAAAATCTCTAAATTTTTATGAAGAATTATCCAAACTATATAATCTTATTATTACAAGAAATAAAATATTAGTAATGAAACAGATGTCCTGATTTTGGATGAGATAGAGCTCAGCCGGTGGTAATTGTGCTGTGCATTACTTGTCTTTCTGGAGGTTTATTCCTCTTTTTTTTTTTTGTTATCTCCCTTTTTCTTACTGTTATTATTATTAGTGTTGTTATTATTATTAGTGTTGTTATTATAATGGTTTACTTAATTTTAATTTTGAAATTGTTCTTATTTTCACCCATGGGTTTTACCCTTTTCTGATTCTTCTCCCTATGCCACCAGGTTGTGGGGGGAGTGAGTGAGCAGCTGCAAGGTGCTTAGTTGCTGGCTGGGTTAAACCATGACAGAGGATTCAAGAAAAAAATGGTTTAAAATCATTTAAAATCATAAATATAAGTTATGCTCATAAATGCATTCTAATTTTTCTAAGATAATTTTTTGCAATGTTCCTTTATCTTGAGAGCTTTCAGTGAGTGTCAGCTGAGAAGAGAGAGGAGCGTGAAAGCAGGAGTCAATTCTATTATTATTAACCAGTGTTTCAGGGGAAAAAAGAAATCATGAAATAAATGATCCAGCCCAGAATCCAAAATCAGGAGTCAGAGAACTGATGGATCGAAAGCCACCGATCCCAGAGTTCAATAAACAGAAATTAACCTGTGCTATCCAAATTTTCTGAACAGTGGAAAAGAAAGTCTAGGACTAGGGCATCAGTTTTTCTAGGGATGATAGGTTACCTGCTGTGTTCTGCACTATTCAGTGTATTCATAAATGATCTGGAAAAAAGGATGAGTAGTCAGGGCACAAAGCCTGATTAGGCTGTGAAATTACTGAGGTTAGTAAAGATGAGACAACCTTGAATATCTGCAGACAAGTTTATGGAACAGAGTGACTGAGCAATAAAATGGCAGGTGGAGTTCAGTGTAGATAAATATAAAGTGCTGCACAAGGAGGAAAAGGATCCTTTTCAGGCATGAAAAGGCAGGTTCTGATCTGGTCATTACTTCTCAGGAAAGAGCCTTGGAGTTACAAAAATGGCTTCATGGGAACATCAGCCTGGTGATCAACAGATGAAAAAACCAACAAAATACTAGTGAGTGTTAAGAAATCAGCAGAGAACAAAATAAATAATATCTTTTTGCTGCCACAAAAATCCATATTTTGCTTGCATCATCTGTATAGGTAAAGGATCATAGAAATATTGGTTGAGAGGGACCTCTGCAGGTCACCCAGTCCAACCTTTCCCTTGAAGCAGGACTACTGCCAACTCTAGATCAGATCAGCTGTGGCTTTGTTTATTCGAGTATTGAAAATCACCAAGGATGGGGATTCCACAACCTGTCTGAGCAATTTGTTCCAGTGTTGCATGTTCCTTTCGGTGAAGAAATGTTACCCTATGTCCAGTTTGAACCTCCCAAGCTGCAGTTGTTGTTACTCAACACAGCTGCCTAATGCAAGTAGCTGTTGCTCTTTGTTTTCTGCTTGCCATTGCCAAGAAGTGTTTGGTGCATCATTCCCCAG